>NC_069717.1:27953483-28143483 GCF_027358585.1 Pangasianodon hypophthalmus
GATGAGGGGAACAGGGAGAAGGGATTATGGAATAAGGAGTGGGGATTATGGAATGAATTGTGTGGAATAGGGTGTAGGGATTAGGGATTAGAGAATATGCAATAGAGAGTAGGGAATTTGGAATAAGGAGTGGGGAATAGGGATTAGGGAGTAGTGAATATAGAATAAGGAGTGGGGAATAGGGATTAGGGAGTAAGGTTTAGAGAATATGGAGTAGGGAGTAGGGAATAGGGAGAAGGGAGTAAGGTTTAGAGAATATGGAGTATGGAGTAGGGAATAGATTATGGAATACCATTTCGGACACTGGGTAAATGCCGTACAAGGAGAGAAACAAGGGAAAAGCACGACACTGTCAGAGTTTCTCCTTCACCTCAGTGACGCTAAACACAGCTATTAGTGTGTTAGTGCTATTTTACAGCTCAGGATCAGCACCAGATCTCACATCTTTCCAAAACTGCTGTAGTCTGGGACTTAATCAGAGCACAGGTTCTTCCTTTACGATGGATTATTTATGGATTATTTTCTGACAGGAAGCCATTTCCTGCTGTAGGCTGCAGGACAGGCGGCGCCACACTGCTGCCATCTAGTGGTCAAACTCCAGTAATGCAACGTGCAGGAGTAGAGTTTCACATCTGAATTATTTACACCAGCAGGACTTTCACACTTCTAAAAACCCCAGAGCAGATTACTGCAGGAAATCATCCAGGACTTCAGCTTCCTTCACAGCATCGATTCATTTGATATTAGGCACACTGGGCAAATATGGAGCATCAGACTGATTTATTGGAGTCATTAAAGCTTTAAATTCTGCTTTTTGCTCCCAGCAGAAGCCAAAATGACCAGTTAAAACATTTCTATTATATAAACAGCACTTTTACTGTCATTAAAATGAAGTAGATGTTAAATTATTCCTAGAATATTTTTTATTTATTGTGTTTAAAATTAATTTAATTCAAGGGATCAGTCAATTACACTTATAACTATAATAACTATATGATAAATATGAAACCAAATAATACAAAATAAAATAAACATCAACCTAATAAATATAATACTTATAACATTTTAAGTAGCTAATAGTGACATCCACTTCATTAATAATAATAATAATAATAATAATATTTCCAAACCTCTAGACTCAACCTTAAATTAAAAGTGTAAAAAAGTGAGAAAATCTTCTTATATTAGAAAAGACTCACTGTTTATCACATTTAATGATATTTACGCTGATGCTGCTCTGATATAATACATGACATTACAAACATTACAACTTTCACACACTATTTACAGTATTTTTCTTTACTTCTTTACTTTTTCCAGTTTAATTATTAATTTTTTCCCACTGTACTAGACTGTCAGTGTTTTATAAATAAATAATTTAATGTTTTTCCTTTATCGTAACCACAGTTAAAGCCTGTAACAGTATTTATCTAACGTTACTCTACTGTATTTGATGTTCTTAACTTGTATTATGCATTTCATAGTCATACTATTATTATAAAATAAATAATGCATTGTATATTTTTTCTTTGACTGAATGAACGAAAGTGTAATTACTAATGTTAAAAAATAAAAATAATAAAATAAAAATAATAAAAAAAGTAGTAGTATTCCTGCTCTGCTTATTTGACATATTATATAAATGCATTATATTAATCGTCTGTTATCATTATCGTTATATTAATCTACACACAATTACAAGAAGAGAAGAAAAAGACCATAACGGGTGTTAGTTTAAATGAAAATGAAGTTAAAAGATGCCATTTAAGCATTTATCAGGTGTTAGTTGATGTTCCTTAATTTTGTACACAGGTTGCATTTGAATCTCTATATAGTCAGAAATCCTTCAGTAGATCAGCAAAATCAGCTATTAGACACCACGACCTTGACAACAAGCTGTTTGGAAGTAACAGGCTGCATTAATAAATCTCTTCCTGAGAGAAATCTACTAAATGCAGCTCCTAAACTCCGACAAGCTTCACCAGCACTACAGCTGAGATTAGTCTTAGGCACATGAAAAGAAATGCTGTAGAGTAAAGACGCCTTCAGAAATAATGAAATTAAATGTTTCTACATTTAAAAAAATACTATAAAGAGCAGTAAACAGTAATAAATGAAACAAAGTCAATATCTGGTGTGATGATCCTTCACTTTAGAAAATAAACAGTATCTGAGATACAGTGTGTGCAGTTTTATAAGGAAATGAGCTGGAAGTGTTACTGAGCATCTTGCAGAAGCAGCCACAGTTCTTCTGGAGACTTTGACTGTCGACTCGCTTCTTATTTCTGCAGCGAAACCCAGCAGCCTTCATTCTGTTTTTATCTGAAAAGTGTCTCTTATGGAATCTGCTGCTTTCTTTACTGACATACAAACATTTTTCTGTAACATTTCATTTTGTGCTGGAAAACTAATGTTTGGAATCTAAAATGTTTTTGTACTGAATCAATAATGTAGAAGTCAGAAAATAAACATCTATAACAAAGTTTGTACTAAAAAAAAATAGGGTGCCTAAGACTTTTGCACAGTACTGTACACACACACACACACACACACACACACACACACAATTCTATACATCTTAAATGTGGTTGCTTCTGCCAGGAGGTTAAAGCTTGGCTGAAGACAATCAGACCCCAAACACACACCCAAATAAACGCAGAAGCAGCGAACAAAACCACGATCAAAGATCTCCTACATTGTTAGATATTACAGAAACATTCTCACACAATTCTATTATTAATTCTAGGGGTGCCAATACTTTTGAAACCAGCATTTTGCCTTACATAAGAAAAAAACTATTGTGTTGAAATAAAACTATACACGTTTGTGTTCTGAATATCACTCATTGCACAGGTTATTCATCTTATTTTTGCATATTTTCATGGAGCTAACTGCATTTTAGTCTATCCTTTATGTAGTAAACAAACATTTTGACTTTAATTTGCGGATTATTTGCACTGAAACGGCTTTATTTTCTGTGTAAACACCCGATACGTGACAGCGTTTTGCTCTTGCAATAAACCGAACCCTGTCGTTTGTCTTGACCAATCAGATTACTCAGCGCGGAGAAAAGTCACACCGCGGTGAGCGTTCTGTCCGCTCTGATTGGTCGAACGGTTCCCGATTCTGCAGCACAGGGAGGGTTCTAACTCTGCGTTAGTCCCGCCCTGCTTTCTGATTGGTCCTATTCTCAGCAGCGAGTTGTCTGATTGGCTGAAACGCCTGCTTGTCGGGTGTAGTTAAGATGCGTCGACAAACACCTTGCGCTGGATTTATAGCTAGTGGAGATAAAAGAGGGGTATTTTTTTTTGTCCGTGTTGGATGTAATGGAGTAGGACGCAGTTTTGGAGTGCATGCTGGGAAATGTTATTTATTATAGATATTTTTTAAATAACCCAATGGAAATTGGAGGACGGGATCCGATCGCAGCGCTGTTGTTGTCTGAGGAGAAGGTTTGATAGAGAGAGAGAGGGAGAGAGAGAGAGAGAGGGAGAGGGAGAGATGCTCATGATGGTGATGATGATGATGTCCGCGTCTCCTGCTTTCTCACTCCTCGCGCTTGTGTGTGTCGGGTGGTCCTGCGCGCACGATGCGGTGAGGAAACCTCGCCAGATCCTCAGCTCCGGTGACGCAGATCCTCAGTCCAGCCTGCGCGTCGGCGCCTCGTTCACCGGCCTGACTCCAGCGCCCACCGTGCTGGCCGCAGATGCGCAAACAGCCAGCACCATCGAGCCACCCAGCCCCGACCCCGGCTCTCCATCCCCGGCGCGTCTGCTGGAGGATGCTGCGCTCCTGGAGCTCCACAAACCCAGAGCTGCGCGTCTGCTGGCACAAAGACGCCAGAGCTCCGTGTCTGATAAAGCTCAGGACGCAGGGCTTCTCACAACCTCAGACAATTCCCAAGGTGAGTCTGATTACCCTCTAATCCTGAGGTCTACCCATTCCCATTCCCATTCCCTTCTTCCCAACAAGGTGCAACATCATTAAACATCTGAACTTAGATGTATTTCTGGGATATTCTACACAATTCCATGTCTCTGGCCTGGCACCATTGGTGTATTACTCTAAAAACTAATTCCAATACACTATACCTACATTTCAAGCTAAAACAAACACACTACAATAAATACCACCCCAGTGACCGTGAAAGTGTTTTATTCTTTTCTTCTGAGAGTGTCCTCTACGCCAGCGACAGGCCTTGTGTCCTCCCCGTCCAGCCAGCGTGGCTTTTATTATCAGACAAACCGAAGAGACCAATTTATTTTTATTGCACCACATCATCGTCTGCTTTACAGGCCTACAGAGTGGGCACGTGTTCAGCACCCCAAAAAAAAATAATAAAATGCAGACATTAAATCAATGCGAGACGTGTCTGGTTCCAGAGTCCAGCACAGTTTGATCTCATGCTCTAACACCAAACCCAGACGTCCGCTGATGAAGTGAATCCTTTGGTTCTTTACTTGTATCCGTACGTCTAATAATATCTTACATTATTACCATCAGGAGATATCCGAGATCCAAACACATGTATGATGATATCATGAAAACATCACGCTATTTAGCGAAACACTCAAAATGGCTCATTTGCAAAAAAAACAAACAAACAAAAAAAAAATAAAAAACAAAACAAAGTCTTGAGTTTTCTGTAAGGAGGTGTTTATCTGACATTAAAGGAAGGAGTCTCTAGTGTCAGCGCGTTAACATTCAAAGCTATAATCAAAGTTTTCCGACATCTTCAGGAGGAGTTTACGCTCGTTGCGGTTTCTCTGTAACGTTTCAAGCTACGTTTTTTTTTTGTCTGAGAGAAAAACAGAGAGGTTGGTGAGGGATCGACTGTTTATAGCTGCTGAGAACAGGACGTTCCACATTTTGTATAAAATAAAAAGTACAAAATGTCATTCTTTAATGAATAAAAGTGTAATCGTTGACACATTACTGTAGTATAAGAGGAATAAAACGTCAGAACGTGCTGTGATTGGAAAATAATGGACTTTGGAGTGGTGACAGGAAGTCCACTTCATCACATCACCCCATAGTTAATTATTTTCCTATAACAGCATGACACAGAGTGTTATAGCACTTTTTTACAGGCTGAATCACTTGTACATCATGTCATAAAGCAGTTACAGCGCTCAAGTCTGGACTCTTGCTGATTATTTCTGCTTGATATTTTGCACAATGCGCTTATTTTCCCGAAAGATCCAGTCACTGTCCTGTAGTCACATCTACACAAAAGCTTCGATCAGCCATGCTTGACAGCTAAAGCTTGCTTTTTTATGTTATTAATGCTAAAAGTAATAGAAGTCTCTGTCACATAAAACGTTGTCTGCCTCTGATTCTTTACAGTTTGTTTAGGATTTTGTTTCACAGTTTGTTTAGGATTTTGTTTCACAGTTTGTTTAGGATTGTCTTCTGTAAACACGAACAACACTTCAACATGTAGCTAAACGCTGTAACGTAATGGAAGGCAGCCATTTTGGGCAACCAGAATCATTTTTTTTTTACATGCATCACTTGATGGTATCACTTGAAGGAGGAACTGCTGCTGAAAACTGGAAGTGATACGGATGATAATGCAGTTCCTCTTTTTTCCATTGTTTACAGCGGTGAGGAATTTCTGGCGAGATAAACGCTCGTTACTTGTTAGCTCGTGTAGCTTTGTAGCTTGTTGGGTTTGTGAATGAATTCTTGTTTCATTTAGAAAGCAAAAACAGTGTCGTCTTGTATCAGGGGTAGAGGTTTCATTGTGTCATGTTCTAGTCTTGGGGGAAAAAATAATAAATCAGAAGCCATAATCTCTGTGGGAAAAGAAAAGAAAAGAAAAGACAAAACCTCATGTCACATCACGTCACGTCACGTCTCATCACTGTAGACGATCCATATTAGCAAAATTAGCAAAATGATCATGCGTTCATTACAAGCTCCAGTGCAAAACTACTAAAGAGAACATCCATCTATCCATTTTGTGTACCGCTTATTCTACTCAGGGTCTGGAGCCCTGGAGTCTAGAGCCCATCCCAGGGCACAAGGCAGGGGGCACCTACCCTGAACAGGGTACCAACCCATTACAGGGCACAATCAACTAAAGCAAACATGTCTTTACATTTGCTGAACCGCTCCGTTAATGTTTGATCATCGTAAAAAATTATTGTCCTTATCAGGAGCAGTTGGCATGGTTCACAGTAACCTGATCCTGTCGAGGTTTCTTCTTCGGTCCAGGTAAACCCTGGTCATGAAGCTCCTACTCCAAAAAAACCGCTGTTCCACATCAAGCACGGACCCCTGCGTAACCCCACGACCGGGACCGCAGCTGTTGTTCCTATAGCATGAGGTCATAGTGCGGAGATTAAAGGCTGGGCTTGTGTAAGCCGTCTTTTGTTAACGCCTTCTGGAAACGCTCCAGACGTCACGTCCTAACTTTCCCTGGACACTTGAGAAGGTTTCATATGGAAACAGGAAAAGAATAGAAGATCTAACGTACAGGGATTCCTTATATAACTTATATGAGAGGCTACAGAAAGACGTATACCTGGCAGGTTTCGGGTATCAGGTGTCAACATGACGTGTTGGCAAAAGAAACAATCCCCCCCTTTTACACAAAATAATGGCACCTCTATCATGTTTGTACTGTATACAGATACAGAATGACAATATGGCTCGGATAAAACCCGTTTACTCACCACACTTGTGTCGAAATTTAAAAATGAGATCATTTATCCATCAGAGACATATTTGATGTCTGGAGTTGCCTTGTTTTTTTTTTTGTTTTTTTTTTTTTTGCCCTGGAGCTATGAAGCTATTTTTGCTTGGAACTATTGCCTTTATTTGAACCCTTTTTTTTTTCTCACTTTTCTGGACCGTCAGTGGAATGAGTGCACTTGTGTCACATGTTTGATTTTACGCCACAGTGAGTCTGACCCAGATATGAGCTTCCCGACTGCCAGGACTAATAAAAACCAGTAGAGCTGCTCACCTTCCTGTGTAAAGAAATCTCACGAGTTCAGAACAGATCTCTAAAATGGACGGTCTCGGCTGGTTGTCGTTTCAGTGTCTCGTGCACAACATTCATATTCTTCTTAGTCACCAGAAGATCATGAGTTGAAATCTCAGGACTACCAGAGAGCCACGGTTGAACCCTGACCCTGTTTTATGCTTTTTTCCCCCTGAACACGTTGAAAAGCTTGAAATGGCAGGGTGGAAAACGTAGTTAGAAAAACGTCTGAAGACGCTCTTGAAGCGTGGGGGTGAGACGATTGCTTCTGAGATGAGGTTGTCCGAGACGTCACCGTTTGTCACCTACCAACAGCAGGTCATCCTCTTCTTGTCTTCTGGTTCTAGTTTTATTCCTCAGAACCATCTTCATCTGCATCATCATTTATCTACAGCAACAACATAACACCAAAAACACCTCGTATTATTCTGAATAAAAAGAAAAAAGTGAACTTTTAACCCTTTCAGAAGTATCCTATCACAACATTTGTTGAATCTTTTCTGAATCTTGATTCACATATCATGATGTTTATGTTTTCAAAAAACTGCAAAAAACTAGGAATGATCATTTTATTGTACATCTTTAAAAATACACAGAAAAGGAAGGAGAATGAAACATACAAATACTGTAAATATTTTAATTTCCACTCAGTTACTGGTTACTTTACTTGTTAATTTCAGCTGCTTGTTACGTTATTTGTTAATATCAGCTAATTGTTACATTACTTCTTATTTTACTTTACTTGCTACTTCATAATTTCATTTATTTCTTACTTTACTTCTTACTTTACTTCATACTTTACATGTTCCCTGGTAATTCCAGCTCCTTCTTGCTTCATATCTTACTTTACTTGTTACTTTACAGCTTATATCTTACAGCTTATTATTACTTTATGTTACCTTACTTTTCTTGTTTCTTCTTACTTTCAGTTACTTGTTCATTTCAGCTATTTGCTACTTTACTGGTTAGTTTAAGCTACTTGTTCCTCTCAGTAAAAAAAAAACATACTTTATCATAATATTGATATTTAGCCAGGTGACAATTATAAAATTTTGTCTGATGATGAAATACTCGTATACGTAATTGCGATTTCCAGTTAAATTGTAATTTTTGTTGACTTTATACTATGTTTATAATACAGGCATAACAGTGGTGTAATAATGCACCAATACACAATAACGCATCAACACTAAAATTAAATGTATTCGTCTTTTAAATGTAAAAAAAATACAAAAGCAAAAAGAAGACATGGCACAAATACTGAGTTAAATAAATAAATCAATAAATAAATAACGCTTGGCAATGAAATACACATCGAGGCTACTAAAGGAAAGTGATCATATGAGAGTGTCTGCGTTACGGCTCACCACATAACGTTTCAGGACGAAACAGTTCACAGATCAAAGCCTCTGACTGAAGAGTAATGAATAAAACACAAAGGCTCAGGGAAGCTAATTGAGAATGAATGTCATGTTAACATGAGTAAATTCGTTTCTATGGAAACGTGATTATGGGATCTAACCTCACATAATCACGGTCATCTCAGATAATTGGAATGAGGGCGTTATGTAATAATTGTGAACTGTTTACTCGCTACACAACTGCAAAATCTATTATAAATTATTACATTATATTTACATCGGCTGCTAATACGCCTCCTAGAACTCTCACACTGTCATGTTATCAGGTTTTCTTTCTTTTTTTTTTCTTGTTTCTATGACACAATCCCTCCACTTCTCCTCATTTACACAGACGTGTGTGTAAGCCGTCACACGGAGAGCTGTAAGAGGCTTAACCGTGCTCTCCATGACCCCCCTTAGACCCGGAGGTGTTTATACAGACGATCTCCGCCTCTGTGTGTGTGTGTGTATGTGTGTGCAAGTGTGTGTGTGTGTGTGTGTGTGTGTGTGCGTACGTATGTGTGCATGCAGCGGCGCATACAAATGATGTTTTGTTCAGCAGGTGCCCTTTCATGCCACATCCTATCACAGGGTGAAGTGCATTATGGGAAATGTGCAGCTGATTGAGAAATAGGAAACTATAATTTAGCTGTTTTTATTCTCACTTTGATTTTTGTTTTGTTTCCAATTTGAAATGTACTGATTATGGATTATATTATATAAAATTGCGTATAACATTTTATACACAATATTAGGTAATTAACCCAATTCGAAAAATTGAACAAACTAATAAAATAAAAAGATGTTTTAGCAAATAAAAATATAGTCAATACAAGCTAATATAAGCTAATATCAATACTCATTAAGATGTCAGTGAAATGAATACATGACCATTAAACCTGTTTCCAAACATTTTACTAAATTTATGTTTAAAATCTTTACTTAAAATCTTTTGTTTATTTATTATTTATTTTGAAGTGTGTGCAGATAATTTTGCTTATTTTGAGAATTTATTTCTAGAAAGAAGCAGAAATATCTGTGAATAAAACAAGATACTGGTTAAAATTAGTAAAAATAAAAACATCGCGAATAAATAAATTAATAGTTAACATTAGTAAAAAATAAAAATAGCAAAAAATAGTAAACAAATAAATAGTAAAAATTCAAAATCACAATATCATTAATTTAATCATCATATTGTCCAGTTTTTTATCACACACACATATTTTTTTTTAAGTATAATGCAGTAAAAAGAGACTTGAGCAAAAAAATCTAGTAGTAAATAAACAGTATCGACCGAAATACTGAAATCTCATTTTAAATTAATTGTCTGATTTGCGCATTTAGAAATATGAGATGCAGATTTAAATAATGTTTAAAAAAACAAAACAAGTAAAATAAATTAAAATTAAATAAATGAATACATGATGTGTTGTTTACTCATCTATTATTATTATTATTATTATTATTATTATATTACATTATTATTGTAAATATTATTGTAAAAAAAAATTTATTTAAAAAAATGTTATGTTTCTGTCTTTTTAAATATTCTATCTTGTCTCTCTCTGTCTCTCTCTCTCACACACACACACACACACACACACACACACAGAGCTGGTGTGTAACTGCAGCACGGAGGGTGTGTTGGACCCGGACGAGTGTGACCGTGACACGGGACAGTGTGTGTGTATGGCGGGATACACGGGGCTCCAGTGCGAGGAATGTGAGGAAGACCACTTCAGCAACGGAACCATCGGCTGCCTGCCCTGCGGCTGCGACTCGTTCGGCGCCTTTGGTCCTGGATGTGACAGGTGAGAGGCATTCTGGGTAATGAGCAGTGGTTTGTATAGTATCAGCTACTTTAGGGGGACTGTATGAGTTTTGTCCTTAATCTTAGATTGTGGCCCATATACAGTCTTAAATAAAGTGTCATGGATTTAGGTGTGTGTGTGTGTGTGTGTGTGTGTGTGTGTGTGTGTGTGTGTGTGCCGGGTGTAGGTGTGTGTAGGAGTTTGCTTTAAATTCTGTATTGGATTGGTTTCAGAGGAACAAATCTATCCTGACGTGTGGGAGGTAAATTCGTCAGTTCTCATATTTATACACACCACAATTCAAAACAAAAAGTAGAGATGGAAGCAAGGAGAAAAACTCCAGATTTGTGCTGTTCGGTCATTCATTCGTTCATTCATTCGTTCATTCATTCGTTCATTCATTCGTTCACTCATCCGTTCATTCATTCATTCATTCATTTTGTTCATTCATTTTGTTAATTTACTTATACCACTCCTAGTCGGCCCACTTTTCTTTCTCCATATGGCGGAGTGAAGACATGCTGTACTGAAAATCACCCATGATGTTAGCTAAACTAGCTAAATTACTTACACAAATTACACAAAAAAATAAGGAAGAAAAATGGTAAAATGGTAAAGGTTATAATAACTTATAACCTTTACCATTTTAACGTTTTTCTTCCTAGTGATAATGAAGAAACATCGATGAAACCAAACTCACATTAAATGTTGTGTTAGTTTCATCGTTTCTTAGTACGAAGGGTGCACAAACTTTTGCACCCAGCTCTATGTGACTGATTGAAGTGAATTACATTTTTTTTTTTTTTTTTTCACTAATCATTAAATATCGGCTAGCTTTTCAAAAGCTACCTAATTAGAATTAGCTTGATGTGTAATAGCCTTGCTAGCACATAATTGTTAGCTAAACATAAATGGCAAGCTAGCTAATAAATAAAGTACCAAATACTTCTATATTTCTAGATGTTACTGACATAGCTAAACATAAATAACTTATATTTAGTTATATAAAATTAAGTATTCAATAAAATACGAGGTTAAATAAAGTATGTTATTTCATTAGTTAAACATTGCTATCTATATTAACTTCAGTTAGCTATCAATGATGACTGTTACTACTGGGTTGCTACAAGATAGCTAGCTAGCTAGGTTAATTAGGTGGTATTTAGCTAGTGAAATAATATATCTAACATATTTTAAATAGAAGTTATGTTTAGATACTTCAGTAACCTAGCTAGCTAGCTATATTAACACTGGGACGTAGATGAGGCGTTTTAGTTAGCAATCAGTCATAATTGTTACCACAAGATAGCTAGCTAGCTAGGTTATATAGGTAGGTAGCTAGTGAAGTAATACGGTATATATAATGTATTTAATACCTTATTTTATTTCTTAGCTGATTTTAAAGATATGTTTTATATTTAGCTATTTCAACAACCTAGCTATCTAGCTATCTTAACACTGTAACACTTTAGTTAGCCATCAATGCTAATTCTTACAGCAGTGTAATTGTAGTTATTTTTCTCACAAATTTAGCAACATTTCTTAGGAAAATGTTGACATTCGCGACGATTTTGTCACATTTTCACTGTGACTGTGCCTGTATAAAAGACTTACATGCTAGGTAGCTAAATTGTTAGCCTGATGTATTAGCTAGCTATATTTTTTGGTTGTCTAGCAACAGTGCTCTGGTGACTTAACCCACATGAACAGAGTGTGTGCTGTGTGTCTTCTTTCACAAGCACAAATTCACGAGCTCTGTTTGAGCGCACCGCTAGCTAACAGCAGACCAGCTAATCAATAAATAATAAGAAAATTATGCTAAAGCGATTAAAAGTGTACATATTTGCAAATCTAAAGATACAAAACCTAAAAAAAGTGCTGTACCAAAAGAATTAGCTTATTAGCGCTGTGCTGTATGAAGACGAAATGTCTTATTAGCAGTATGCTAGAAGGAGAACATTTGGCCTATGAGTTATTTAATTAGCAATATGCTACAGGAAGCTATGAATAATATGCTAATGTTGTTAAGCTATTAGTGACATGCTAGCAGAAGATGAATATGGATTAGCCTATTAGCATTATGCTAGATCATTTCCTCTAAAAATTAGCCTCTTAGCGCCTGAATATGTGGTTTTAAATGAATAAGTAGCCAGAGGGATGTTAAAAAAAAAACACTTCCTGTTTCCGAACTAGTCATCGCAGGATTATGGCATTGCGACAGTGGGAGAGAGTCAGACACACACACACACACACACGCACACACACACACACACACACACAGAGCTCCAGTCATTGTGTAACACTGACCTAGTTAATATGCAGCTGACCGCATTTGGCTCTTGGAAACGTTATTATAGCCAGACACACACACACACACACACACAAACACACAGGGAGGCCTAGTGAAGATGGCGTCATGGGCTCTGGGTAAAAAATAATATTTATTTTTGGTCTGGATTGTGATGTATGACCAAGAGCAAAATAAATAAAAGTCAGAGTTTACACCAAGGCATTGTCGAATTCTGGATTCTGATTGGTCAGAAGCTGTTGATTAATTTTCTATAATGGCAGCTCTGACAGTAGTGCAGCTACAAATCACAGGTTTATATTAATATTAATGCGCTTGTTCGGATACGTTGCTGTTTGTGTAGCGCATTTTTAATTTCTTTTTCTCTGGAAAGTATCAGGAGTGAGTCCACGTCTCTCTCTCTCTCTCTCTCTCTCTCTCTCTCTCTCTGAGTGTGTGTGTGTGTGTGTGTGTGTGTGCGATCGATACGTCCGTCTCTGCAGTGTGTGAGATGGAAAAGTACAGCGGCTGAATAATGCACACACTCGCTGCTTTAACTCGCGGATCACACTGCGCTGTTGATTAGCGATAATGAATTATTGATCTGTTCTCCTGATTCAGTCGGACTCCACTACAGAGTTTTTATTTCATCGCTTACTAACACGATCCTGTCAGATTATATTCCTCAAACCACCCTCAACATCAACCTTCAGGGATAAAAGTCCAAACCGAGAGTTCTGATTGGTTGAAAGCAGAACGGACAATAACCTGTAGAATATAGACAATTTGGAAGATGAAGTGTGCGTGAGGTTTCGGTTTCGTACGAAGATTTCTCGAACATTTCTCGAACATTTACAAAAATTCTCTCGGTTTTAAATAAAATGTTATTGTATTGTGTTTCCCGGAGTGTAAGACACGTTTCTGCGCGTTCCACACATTACAAATATTCGTCACGTGATTCCCATGTGGCGTTTAGACACTTTACGCGAGGATTTGTGTCTCACAATTTTCACATGTAGTACATTTTTTTTTTTTTAACAGTTAGTTTATTTTCGCACTTTAATTTCGCATACGATTTTATTTTCAGATGAAGGGCATGCGGTTTTATTCACATATCATCCACACAGTTTCTTGGTGAAATGCATGTTCACGTGGTTTTCACGTAATCGTGTGAAATGTATGTGATTTTTCTGTCAAGGAAATATGATTTTCTGGTGGTTTAAAACTTCAGGAAAGAGAAAGAACCATTTATAGCTGCTATAACTGATAAAAAGTATGATGTATCATTCGTTATAATAATAAAAAACATTCTAATCAACAGTAAATTGCTGTGCTATAAGAAAAATAACACACTTCAGGGTAGTTGTTATAGGAAAATAATCAACTTCAGAGTGGTAACAGTAACTCTGCTTCTAGTGATACTAGTGATGTGTCGTTTGCAAGCGAGTCGACTCTTTGAATCAAGTGAAATTCTTTCTTTTAGGTGAAAGTTGAGAGCCGACTCACGTATAGAAGATAGAAAAATAAGAGTTTAGCGTCCGTTAGGCAAAAAAGAAGAATCACTGGATAAAATATTGTAAGATTTAGAAAGAAAAAGGGTAACGAATCGTTTGAGAGCCAAATGAGTCGACTCTTACTGGTGAGCTGAGTCAAATGATTTGACTCACTGAAAAGACCCCAAATTTCCAACACTACAAAATATTAATAAAATCGATTTTTCCCCAGTTCCTTCCTCTACAGGAAGTAGGACACAGTTAACGAGTCCTCCATAATGGACCACAGACATGCTAATCTGGTAGCCATAAGCTTTCATTGCTTGTTAGCAACATTAGCTTTGTAGCTTTAAATGGTACAGAGGATTTGTTATATTCAGAAAAAGACTCAGTGCCTTTTTTGTCCATCAGTGAGTTCTTTCTGAAAGGGACAGAGGATCACACACATGAATGAGACACGTGTGTGTGTGTTTGTGTGTGTGTGTGTGTGTGTGTGTGTGTGTGTGTGTGGTGTCTTGTTCCTCTGCTACAAAGCAACACGGCTGTCTCTGTTTACACACCAAACGCTACAGATATACAGCCGTGAAGGACGTGTTTCATCTGGAGACACCCACACACACACACACACACACACACACACACAGACACAGACACACACACACACACACACACACACAAAGAGAGACAGAGACGAATGTCCTGTGTGGAGTATAATGTCTAGTCGGGGTGTTAGTGGGGGACAAATCGATCATTATCTCAACCTGATGGTCCAATCTGTGTGTGTGTGTGTGTGTGTGTGTGTGAATGGAGAAAAGCCTCCCACACCATTCATAAGCCAAGACTGATGACTAGTCTGGTTTTTATAAAGGAGTATGTGTGTGTGTGTGTGTGTGTGTGTGTGTGTGTCCCACAGAGCTATTCACTGTCTGCCTATAGCTGTCTGTCTCTGTGTCTCTCCTGCTTCCTGTCTGTCTCTCTGTGTGCATCACTTCCTGTCTGTCTCTCCCACTTTCTGTCTGTCTCTCTGTGTGTATCACTTCCTGTCTGTCTCTCCCACTTTCTGTCTGTCTCTCTGTGTGCATCACTCTGTCTATCTTTCTATAGTTCTGTGTGTATCTCTGTCTCTCTCCCTTCCTGTCTGTCTCTCTATCCCTGTATCTATCTATCTGTCTGCCTGCCTGTCTCTCTCTCTCTCTCTCTCTCAGGAGGATGATGGGAGTGACAGGTCGTATGTTACACCTCTCTCATTCCGCAGCATGCTTCATGCTCCTGAACCGTCACCATGGCAACCTGGCTATCGTTCGGCCCACATCCACATATACATACATTCGCCCACACACACACACACACACACACACACACACACACACACACACACACACACAGAGACAGGCTGCAAATGTATCCAATAATCCTCAGGAGGTGTTTCCGCTTTATGTCTCTCTCACTAGCAGGTCGTCACAGCTGGATTTATCTGTGTGTGTGTGTGTGTGTGTGTGTGTGTGTGAGAGTGTGTGTGTGTGTGTGTGTGAGTGTGTGTTATACATATTTTATAAGCCAGACAATCATTTAAAGAGAAAGCAATTTAGAAAAAAACAGCCTTCGTTCGATGGAAAGCCCTCCTCCATCCATACCGTTTTTCTTCCTCATCCCTCCATTCTTTTCATCCTTCCTTTCATACCGTCCCTTCTTTTTTCTGCATACCGTATCTTCCTTATCCATTCATCCATCCATTCTCTCCCTTCTTTCTTACTTATCTTTTCACTTGTCATCCCTCCCATATTTCATCCCTCCACATCCCTCCCTCCATCCTATCCCTCCATCCCTTTCTCCATCCTTCTCATAGTTCTTTCTTCTTTATCCCTCTCCTCTATCCTCATCTCTCCATCCTCTTTATCCATTCATTATCATCCTTTACAGCTGCCCATCCTCTTTTATCTCTCCATCCTCCCGGTCCTTTTTCTTCTCATCCATCCACCCATCTTTATCTCTCCATCCTCTCCATCTTTTTATCATTATCGTTCTTCCATCTTCTTCATCCCCCCATCCTCTTCTCTTTTCCAGGTTATTTCTCTCTTCAGTGTTGGCTGAAATCCTCTCAGTGGTCATGAACAAATGAATATGTTTGAATAAAAGCATTGGAATGCTTCATGAACATGAGATTGTTAATTAATATTGTATGAGTGTGTGTGTGTGTGTGTGTGTGTGTGTGTGTGTGTTTGTGAGTGTGTGGCTCCAGATGTGAGTCATGCTCTTCCCGTTCACCCGTCTGCCGCTAGCTGAATTAAAAATGAGAGACGTAGACAGCTTTGATGTTTGGTACGTGTGTGTGCGTGTCAGTGTCGGTTAGCTGTCTGGAGCATGGCTGCTTTAAACACACACACACACACACACACACACACACACAATGGAATGCCATTCGAGGCCAATAAAATCTCACAACCTCAGGCTAAAGGGTATGAAGTGGATGAAGGGAGGAGAAGATGAAAAAATCAGGATGAGGTAGAGAGGAGAAGATGAAAAAATCAGGATGAGGTAGAGATAAAGAAGATGGAGGGGTGAGAAGATGGAAGGATCAGGAAGATGTAGCGATAAAGAGGATGGAGGGGTGAGAAGATGGAAGGATCAGGAAGATGTAGCGATAAAGAGGATGGAGGGATGAGAAGATGGAAGGATCAGGAAGATGTAGCGATAAAGCGGATGGAGGAATGAGAAGATGGAAGGATCAGGAAGATGTAGCGATAAAGAGGATGGAGGGATGAGAAGATGGAAGGATCAGGAAGATGTAGCGATAAAGCGGATGGAGGGATGAGAAGATGGAAGGATCAGGAAGATGTAGCGATAAAGAAGATGGAGGGGTGAGAAGATGGAAGGATCAGGAAGATGTAGAGATAAAGAGGATGGAGGGATGAGAAGATGGAAGGATCAGGAAGATGTAGCGATAAAGAGGATGGAGGGATGAGAAGATGGAAGGATCAGGAAGATGTAGCGATAAAGCGGATGGAGGGATGAGAAGATGGAAGGATCAGGAAGATGTAGCGATAAAGCGGATGGAGGGATGAGAAGATGGAAGGATCAGGAAGATGTAGCGATAAAGCGGATGGAGGGATGAGAAGATGGAAGGATCAGGAAGATGTAGCGATAAAGAGGATGGAGGGATGAGGAGATGGAAGGATCAGGAAGATGTAGAGATAAAGAGGATGGAGGGATGAGAAGATGGAAGGATCAGGAAGATGTGGAGATAAAGAGGATGGAGGGATGAGAAGATGGAAGGATCAGGAAGATGTAGTGATAAAGCCGATGGAGGGATGAGAAGATGGAAGGATCAGAAAGATGTGGAGATAAAGCCGATGGAGGGATGAGAAGATGGAAGGATCAGAAAGATGTGGAGATAAAGTGAATAGAGAGATGAGAAGATGGAAGTATGGGAATGATGGAGAAAAGGATGGAGGGATTAAGAAGATGGAAGGATGAAGTGACTACACGCAGGTCATTTGCATAACATAGCATGTGCGTAACCCGAGTCTGAATACGCGTAACTTTTCCATGCGTAAATATTAACACCACAATATTGTGAGATATTGAGTTTTCCTTGATTGCGATTTTTCATTTAAATTTATCGCAATAAACGATTTAATCGTCCAGAACCGCTAGCCTAAAAATGACAGTAAAGCGAGCATTTCCGCCAGTTCAGTATTAAGAATTTTTTTGGACATCTCTAATAAATATAATCAACTAAATTGAAATAGTTAAGTCGAACATACACCCATCGATTTTATTTCACATTAACGATATTCAAAACGTTCTCTGTTTAACGTGACGGAACGCAAAGGCGCCGAGAGCACGTGAGATTTAGAAAAGGGGGCGGAGCTTCCAGGAAGTATCGGTTAATATGCGCAGATCATTCCAGATTCACGTCAGCTTGCTCATCTTTCATTTTTTTGAATAAACAAAAACCAATAAGTGAGCGATAAATCATACTTGTGTACGATATTATTTCCGAAGTTCCTACACAAAATGCGTAACGGTTAGCAGGTCTGGTAATATAATATAATCAACGATTAAATGTCACTATATCGTGGTAATGTAATATTGTTTGGGACGGTAATATTGTTATATCGTCCAAGCCTAGCGTAAACTTAATATTTCTTGGATGCACCGTAGTATCGAAATAATATCGCTGTAAAGAGATAATTATAAAAAAAACTGTAACAAATAGCTACGTCGCTACGTAGTGTAGCTGATTGTGGAGAAGATCGTGACCCGAGGTGTACAGAGTGTGTTTAAAGTCTGTACAGTTCAGCGTTTGGCGTGATTGATGAGACAGCTGGGGGGAACGGCGCTGTTCCTGTGTCATGTGATCTCCTGGAAGTGCTTTCCTGGAAGACAGATGGGTCAGTGGTGATTTTCTCGCTTCCTGGTCCGGAGGCTGTACAGGTATTTAGACGGAGAGACAGCCCTAACCGTGCCTGAGTGTTTTATATAATAATATAATACAGGAAGTGAGAATGAGACTTGTAGTGAAAGAGTATTGATTGAGACTCTACACGTTTAATTAGCATGTAAAGTTAAAATAAATCCTCCTCGGCAGTGGAGTCGATGTTAGACGCCGTGTAGAACGTATCGGATTGTAGGTGTGTTCTCTGGAATGTTTGATTTAGTGATACGCTGGGTTTTTATTGCACTGTGTGTGTATGTGTGTGTGTGTGTGTGTGTGTTATGTAAATCAGTGACTTTGGTTATGTAATGTTCTTGACTTCAGCAGCTAGTTAAAATCGACATCTTAACATCTTCAGTAACATACTGAAGAAAAAACAAAAGAATAATAACAATATACAGTAAGCAACGAGAACAGTACTGAATAAACTGTTAAATGAATAAATACATTATATATATATATATATATATCTTCTGAATAAAATGTCTATTTAAATATATTTTTCATTAATTGACTTTTATTGTATGTGTGTGTGTGTGTGTGTGTGTGTGAAAGGTGGGATGTAGTTGATAAACACCAATACCGTGATAAATTATGTCACAATGTGCTTTTCTGGGATATCGTGAATATTGTGATCTGTTCCTAACATTTTTTTTTTTGTTTGTTTATTTATTTATTTATTTTATAAAATTAATTTCAGACTTACTGGCAGCTGATTTGATGCTCAGTTAATTTTTTTTTACAGATATTTAAAAAAATTGTTTTCTCCTTTTCAACATTACATATTATTTTTTTGTTTTTGAATAAATAAAAAAATAGTTTTTAGAATTTATTAAATAAAGTACCATCGATTTTTTTTTTTAAATGCAGCAAAACTGTATTACTGGTGGTTTATCATGTTGTGTATCGTAAAAATGTCTTCAGTCGTCAAAGTAGTCATAGTCGTAGTAGTACGTGTTGGATTAGTACTTGTAGTACTAGTATTAGTAGTTCTAGTAGTAATAGTAGTAGTTCTAGTAGTCATACTACTAGTAGTAGTTGTCGTAGTAGTGGCATTAATAGTAGCTGTAGTAATAATACTAGTAGTAGTAGTAGTAGTTCTACTAGTAGGAGTTGTTGTAGTGGTAGTAATTGTAGCAGTATGTGTAGTACTTGTAGTATTTGTTGTAGTTGTAGATGTAATTCTACTAGTAGTAGTAGTAGTAGTAATGGTAGTAGTTGTAGTAGTAGTTGCAATAGAAGTACTACTAGAAGTAGTTGTAGTAATAATACTGCTAGTAGTAGTTGTAGTAGTAGGTGTTGTAGAAGTGGTAGTTGTAGTAGTAATTCTACAAGTAGTAGTAGTTGTAGTTGTAGCAGTAATAGTAGTTGTAGTAGCCGTGTTGTTGTTGTTGTTGTTGTTGTGATGGTGGTAGTGTGTGTGTGTATGTGTGTGTGTGTGTGTAGTGACGATATCCTCCGTTTCCTCTCACAGCTCGGGGACGTGTGTGTGCAAGACGGGAGTGTACGGCCCCAAGTGTGACGACTGCCACCCGGGATTCTTTCACTTCAGCAGCACGGGGTGTCAGCCATGTCAGTGCAACGGACACTCCACCTACTGCCACCCGCAATCCGGTCAGAGCCCAAAACACCACCTCTCTCACACGTTACAACAAATAATAACAAATACAGTCCAGAATTATTGGCACCCTACATCAAAACACCTGCCCTGGAGAGAATAATAGCACTGTGCGCATTGAATTATGATGATTGCATGACAAAATCACATCCTGCACACGTGTTATGATTTCATGACCTCGATTTAGTATCTTGTAGCTTCATTAATTTGTTTGGATGTATTGCAACTGTCAGAGCACAATATGAACAAATAAAATGCAAAAAATAGTATGCGCTGGATCAAGTGCTATTCTACAAGCCACCTATAAACTTACTGTATTTTATTAGACACAGCCACCATGTGGTAGATGTTCAGTTAGAGACTATGCATATGTGTGTGTTAATCATCCTCCAGCTGGATTTTTTATCCAATGATAGCTACACAGCACACACACACTACCATATCTGTGTCACTGCTGTTCTAAGAAAAAAACGACAATACCCCCAAATCGTATCTGTGTAATGGTGGTTCCTGACTGCTGATGGATGAGGTAGAGGGGTGCCAATACTTTGTGTAGCGCAGCAGATGGGAGAGCAACAGGAAGATGCAGTCAGTAATTGTACACATACAAAATGACCTGTATGGTAGATGGATGTGATAAAACCGGCAGAATAATGTGATAAAATGACGCTAATGCCTACCGCAAATGTTTTTAAAACGTTGCAGGAACGTTATTGTAGTAACGTTACAGGGTAACCTTCTTAGAACCTGTTTAATACTTAATTAACATCGTTATAATGTTTCAGTTATCGCTGTGTGTGTGTGTGCATGATTATGTGTGTGTGTGTGTATGTGTGTATGTGAATACATATGTGTTCATACCAGCATGTCAGTGTGTGTGTGTGTGTCCATCTAGCCGTCCATCTGTCTCTCACTGGAGAGTGTGTGAGTGCAGATGGAAGCTCGGTTCTGATTTACTGCCCACCTACTCCTTTCCCCTCCCTTCCTGGTTTCCCACAATGCACTGGGGCGCAGCATGTCAAACAGGAGCTTAGCTCACATGATTTACTTGCTATAAATCGTGTCATATTTACATACACTCAGGCCCTGAGTTTCCTCCATATGGTCTAAAATAGCACGTGTTCTCCATTTTACCTTAATGAATATGCAAAACAGAGGGCGGGGTCAATGCAAATAGAATGACCCACAACCACAGTGTGATTTACCACAATCTGAAAGTCACCTTCAAAATGGAGATTATTCTGTGTGTGTGTGTGTGTGTGTGTGTGTGTGTGTGTGTAAATTAAAACCTCAGAAAGGCAGGACATAAATTTGAGGAATCCTGTCCCTGTTTGAGTTGAAGACAAAATTATACCATTCACGATTCTTTACTAATGATATAACAATATACAACAATAAGTTATAACATAGCATTTCAAAATAAATTTCTTCGCAGCTTTGGAGAACAACATTTAAATATCGTTCCCTTCTTTGACGTGCACGTCACGTCATTTATGCAACTATACTTTGTTTGTCCAATCGCACATGCAAATTAGCCTCTTTATTAAGCTATCAGTGGCTTAATAAATCAAGACGTCATTTATCGGTTTTAAACAGGAAATAGTACTCACTCACCTTTTTTTAATTTTTGTAGGATAAACAACTGGAAAAATAGGAAAAAGAGCAATCATTAGCTGTGTTTGTGGTCAAACGTTTCACAATGGCGTGTCGCGACCGCTACTGTTGATGCTTGTGGGCGTGGCCTGTCCTGCATTTTTTTTAAATTATCAATAGCAGTAGATATATACAAGTCTCTAAAGCTAACTACTTAAACACAAATGATGCAAAATGATCAGTGTGTAAATTAGTTGTCCGATCTCCACTACGTACTTGACTTGTACTAGCTAACTGTACTAGCTACCTAATAGCTACGTACACTCACTCACCAGAGGCACCAAGATTTTTATGCTACTTCTTTCCAAACTTTATTTTTCTTCATAATGTCTCTAATAAGAGGTCGTTTATGACAGGCTAAGATGAAACAATGTTCATAAATTTTTCCTTCCATTTTTGCAGAGCTAATTGCGGATTGTGAATGGGGAATTAAAGAAACGTCGGACCATGATTGGTCCGAGGAATCATTCGAACCGATTGTTTAGATTTGTTGCTTTACAGTGTCGTATCTAATTTGCGTAGAAATGAGAAAATGTTGATTTAAATGTTGCTTTGTCACAATGTCGCTGTAATTGTGACTCTGTGTTACGTATGTACATAGAAAAAAACTATCGCCTGTTGCTTTGTCACATGCTAGTGTGACCGCAGAATAATAGGGAGATTTAACGCTTCATGTTCATTCATTCATCTTGAGTAAGCGTTTTATCAAGGTCAGAGTTGCGGTGAGGTTTGTTGTTTCTTTTGTTAATCAAATTAAGAAAAACTTTCATTTCTTCATTTTCATCTGTCCAGACAATACATGAGCTCGTCTGTGGCTGTGTTTATGTTTAGATATATCTAGATATAGCACTGAAATATGTGACATGCATTCCCTACATCATCATTTATCTTAGAAAACGTTTTACACTTTTTCACATCTTGTCTTTATCGATGTTTAGCAATGTTTATGCGTTTTTTTTGTAATTTCAGGCTTTTCCATTCACGCTTTTAATTCACGTTTTCAAAATCTGCATAAAAGAGATGGATATTTTGCATAATTTGTGACACAGCACTTCGGTGTATTCACACTAACACCTCTCATGTCATGTTTAGGTGTTCATGTTGCTATGGTTCTTGCTACAAATTGTACAAAAGTGACCAAAAAATCAAGTAAACTCAAATTTATGTGAAAATGAACATATAAAGCCAATGCTGCTTTATAAACCCGACTCAAAACTGTGAGCAGTGTCATTGCTGTATCTCTCAATACTCTGTGTCTCTCTCAGGTGTGTGTATGGACTGTCAGGACAACACTCAGGGACAGAACTGTGAGGAGTGTGTGCCACGCTACTACCGAGCCCCAGGTGGAGGTGTGAAGGACGAGTGTGTGCCCTGCCCCTGTCCCAGCCACAGCTCTTCAGGCACCTGCCACCTTGGTGAGACACGCTGCAGGGAATTCGGGGAAAATAGTGGTAGCGAGCCAAGGGCTATAATTCTGAAGATGTTTCACATTTTCTGACATGTTCAATGATTTAATACCATCAGGGTGAAGAATGTGGGTGGAGCCTCCAGGTAGTAGACAGGTGTATGGCAAGACAAGCTTGTTTTTGTGTCAATTTTTTGTGTCAACATCTTACACATACACACATAGATCAGATAAAAAATATACAGAGGACATGGAGCGGATTAAAAAAAATACACACACGGAGAGCGACCAGGCGAGTTACCAGTGACATCTTTTTAGAAATCCTTGACTAGTTTAATGAGAAATTATACAAATAATGATTTACAGTAACTTAGTACTTATTTACTATCACTTTTACTGTTAATTTATTTTATATATATTTCAGAAAGGAACAAAATCATTTTAATTATTTTGCTATTTATATCTAAATAAATCACATTTCATCTTCACTTTGTTCTGAGCGTGTACAAACTTTTGCACTCAGTCGTATCTCAGGCATGGCCTCTTTCTGTGCTCGTGTCATCGCTGTTGGATTCTGGATTGTGAGTGGTCAGAAGATGTAGGTTCATTTTCTATAACAGGAGCTCAGAGGAGAGTGTGTAGGGGCATGTGTGAGGGGAGTGTGTGAAGCTGATGATGATGATGATGATGATGATGAAGGTGGGGGGAAGCAGACATGGCAGACGGACATGCCACCGCAGACTATTTGGCAGCCGTCTGTCTGTTGGACCAAGTGGCTGCCATGGTAACGGAGATCAATGGAGGAAACTGAGGAGAAGCGACACGGTGTCATGATGAGAACAGAGCTGTGTGTGTGTGTGTGTGTGTGTGTGTGTGTGTAAATTTATGTGGATTTATTTAATGTCTATTGTATACTATATTAAATAAGATTATATATAAAAATTAATTTCAATTTCTATGGAACAAATACTCAAATACTTAAAAATTAAAAATCATTTTAGTTGTAAACTTTTATAATATATTCAGAGAAAATACACTGTAATATTTATTTTTATTATATATATATATATATATATATATATATATATATATATATATATATATATATATATATATATATATTTTGCTGTTATAATTTGTCATTTTAATCTAACAGAATTTATTCAAAATAATATTTAAAAATTAAATATTATTTTAAAATGTAAATATTCAAAATAATTCTTATGTTTTTTCATGTCTTTGAGTCAAGAAAAGTATTTTCATTTACTGAAATATTAAATAATGTACTATAGAATGTTATTTTGTATACCAAACCTTTGCTAAATATGTGTGTGTGTGTGTGTGTGTGTGTGTGTGTGTGTATAAGTCAATCAGTCTGCTTTCCCGCTCACCCTGTTCCCCAGTGTCATCAATATTTCACACTGACTCCGACTGAGCTGTGTGTGTGTGTGTGTAGACCAGACAGTCTAGATCATTCTAAGGAGTCTGTGGGGCCAGATCACATTGTGTTACATCGTAAAAATAGGTTTACAAAAAAATGTGACGAGTGAGACAGGAAGTCTGTGAGATGGAGAGAGAGACAACAAGACAGAGACGGAGAGAGAGCAAGACAGACAGAGTGACAGTGAAACAGAGACATACAAATAGCACAAGAGACACAGCAAGACAGTGAGGGAGTGAGACAGTGAGATGGAGACACAGAGAGACAGAGATGCAAGACAGAGAGACAGCAACACCAAGAGGCAGTCAGACAGAGAGAGAGAGAGGGAGAGGCAGAGAGACAAAAAGACAGAGACACTGCGAGACACTGAGAGAGTGGGACCATGAGACAAAGAGACAGAAAGACAATGAAATGGTGAAACAGCAAGACAGACACAGTGAGCCAGAGAGAAAGGGAGACAGAGAGGCAGTTAGACAGAGAGACAGCAGGACAGAGAGACATAAAGACAAGTGAGACAGAGAGAGAGAGAGAGAGACAGAGAGAGAGAGAGCCAGTGAGACAGAAAGACCAATGAGACAGAGAAAGAGAGACAGAGAGGCAGTTAGACAGAGAGACAGCAGGTCAGAAAGACAGTGAGATGAAGAAAGAGAGCCAGTGAGACAGAAAGACAAGTGACACAGAGAAAGGGAGAAAAAGAGGCAGTTAGACAGCAAGAAAGCAAGACAGAGAGACAGTGAGATGGAGAGAGAGAGAGAGAGAGAGAGAGAGAGACAAGTGAGACAGAGAAAGGGAGACAGAGAGACAATTAGACAGCAACACAGCAGGAGAGAAAGACAGTGAGACGGAGAAAGAGAGTCAGTGAGACAGAAAGACAAGTGACACAGAGAAAGAGAGACAGCAGGACAGAGAGACAGTAAGACGGAGAGAGAGAGAGAGAGAGAGAAAGAGAGAGACAGTGAGACAGAAAGGCCAGAAAGACAGAGAAAGGGAGACAGTGAGGCAGTTAGACAGAGAGACAGCAGGACAGAAAGACAGTGAGACAGAGAAAGAGAGCCAGTGAGACAGAAAGACAAGTGACACAGAGAAAGGGAGACAGCGACAGTAAGACAGAGAGAGAGTGAGAGAGCCAGTGAGACAGAAAGACAAGTGAGACAGAGAAAGGGAGACAGAGCGACAGTAAGACGGAGAGAGAGCGAGAGAGCCAGTGAGACAGAAAGACAAGTGAGACAGAGAAAGGGAGACAGAGCGACAGTAAGACGGAGAGAGAGCGAGAGAGCCAGTGAGACAGAAAGACAAGTGAGACAGAGAAAGGGAGACAGAGCGACAGTAAGACGGAGAGAGAGCGAGAGAGCCAGTGAGACAGAAAGACCAATGAGACAGAGAAAGGGAGACAGAGAGGCAGCAAGACAGAGAGACAGTGAGACAAATAACTGTCATATAAATCAGGCGTGATAGATGATAATCGTTAATACAGTATAATGTGGAATAAAACACTGCGTGTGGTGCAGCTGGAGGAAAATAATCAATGATGGAATGAAGCAGAGTCACAGTTAACATGGTGAAGACACAGTGTCTTCTCTTCTCCTCTCTTCTCTTCTCTTTTAGTCAATCACACTTCAGTTGTATTTTTAAATACAGATAAATTGTAAAATTGAGGTACATTGTCAGCCATAGGGGATGCAAATTTTTGCACTCAGCCATGACTTATGTAAAGCTGGATCTAGCTGAAATGCAGAGAGAGAGAGAGAGAGAGGGAGAGAGAGAGAGAAAGAAAGAACAGACCTGTAGTGTCGCTGCGCCACCTGGTGGCAGTAATGTAAAGTTTATGTAAGAAGGTGCAGGCTGAATGAACAGAGGATTTTATTTACAGTCAGGTTCATGTATTTCTTAGCATTTAAATATGATATGTTTTCTTCTTTCTGTGTGTAATGAGATATACGTTGTGCCTCTACTCTAACTGTCCATTTAATCACATTCACCTACCACGTAGTTCACTTTGTGGGTGTACAATTACTGGCTGTTGCTCTGCACAAAGTATTGGCTTCCCTCTACAATGTCTGTCAGTGGCTCCTGTGGCACATGAAGTTAATCTTCTCGATCAAACCCATGTTGCTCTAACATGTTAACTATTCACCTGGGATCTGAGCACAGTGAAAAGAAAGACCGATCCCATCCGCTCCTGTAGAATGTTTAACCAATCCTGCCCACACCTGTAGAAACTTTGACCAATCCCGCCCACTTCTGCAGAAACTATGACCAATCCCGCCCACTTCTGCAGAAAATATGACCATTCCCACCCACTTCTGCAGAAAATATGACCAATCCCACCCACTCCTACAGAAAGATTGACCAATCCCACCTACTCCTACAGAAAATATGACCAATCTCACCCATTCCTGTAGAAAGTTTGACCAATCTCACCCATTCCTACAGAACGTTTGAGAAAGTTTAACCAATCCCCTCCACTCCTACAGAAACTTTATTGGTTCTGTTTTCCAAAATATAAAGAAATAAGTCATTTACAGGACATTGACTCAGTTACTGAAGACAAACGAATAAATGAATTAATCAATAAAGCACAAAAGAAGTAGCACCAGCTAGCACTCCTCTACATTAGAGGAGTAACATTACAAAAAAAGATGACGATAATTTACAATTTAAAGGCTTTAGCAAAATGAAGTTATCTATGTGGTAAACTGAAACACACTGAAACAGAAGAACACATTAAAAATGGAGTTGCGTGAATGAGAAAAACAAACAAGCGGCTCTTTACACAATCATATGATAACCTTCAGGTTGTAGGGGGTTTATAGTTTTCAGGAGTGTGTTTAGTGGGTGACTGTAAGAGTGTCACACCGAATCGTTAAATAGATTTACTACGCTTATGTCATAGATTATTTACATTTTCATCAAATTATAGTATGATTATCACATTGTGCATGAAAAAAGATGAGATTGATCTCAAACCGAGCAACAAACTGACTAACCACACAGCGGAGTTACTGTTACCACCCTGACGCTGATTAGTTTCCAATAACAGCCTGTCCTGAAGTGATTTATTTCTCTTGTAACACAGCAATTTTTCCAACAATAAATTTTTTTTTTTATTAAAGACCAGCATTTCATACTTTTTATTCATTTATAGTGACATTTAATGTTGTGGAATGGCTGGAAAACAACTTAGTTCCTGTTCTCACTTTCTAATAGCAGCTATTAACCTCTGGAAGTTAATAAGACAAAAAAAAACATACCAAAAGTTGTTACCAAAAAACTGCAAAGCTCAGCTTTACCTCTGACTGTTACACATTTATCTCTGACTGTCACACCATAACCTCCGACTGTTACAGCTTTACCTCTGACTGTTACACTTTTACCTCTGACTGTTACAGCTTTACCTCTGACTGTTACACTTTTACCTCTGACTGTTACAGCTTTACCTCTGACTGTTATACCTTTACCTCTGACTGTTACAGCTTTACCTCTGACTGTTACACTTTTACCTCTGACTGTTACAGGTTTACCTCTGACTGTTACAGCTTTACCTCTGACTGTTACACTTTTACCTCTGACTGTTATACCTTTACCTCTGACTGTTACACTTTTACCTCTGACTGTTACAGCTTTACCTATGACTGTTACACATTTACCTCCGACTGTTACAGCTTTACCTCTGACTGTTACACTTTTACCTCTGACTGTTAGACATTTACCTCTGACTGTCACACCATAACCTCCGACTGTTACAGCTTTACCTCTGACTGTTACAGCTTTATCTCTGACTGTTACAAGTTTATCTCTGACTGTTACAAGTTTATCTCTGACTGTTACAGCTTTACCTCTGACTGTTACAAGTTTATCTCTGACTGTTACAAGTTTATCTCTGACTGTTACACTTTTACCTCTGACTGTTACAGCTTTACCTCTGACTGTTACAGCTTTACCTCTGACTGTTACAGGTTTATGTCTGACTGTTACAGCTTTATCTCTGACTGTTACAGGTTTATGTCTGACTGTTACAGCTTTACCTCTTACTGTTACAGGTTTACCTCTGACTATTACAGCTTTATCTCTGACTGTTACACTTTTACCTCTGACTGTTACAGGTTTACCTCTGACTGTTACAGGTTTATCTCTGACTGTTACACTTTTACCTCTGACTGTTACAGGTTTATCTCTGACTGTTACAGCTTTACCTCTGACTGTTACAGGTTTACCTCTGACTGTTACAGGTTTATCTCTGACTGTTACACTTTTACCTCTGACTGTTACAGCTTTATCTCTGACTGTTACAGCTTTACCTCTGACTGTTACAGGTTTACCTCTTACTGTTACAGGTTTACCTCTGACTATTACACTTTTATCTCTGACTGTTACACATTTACCTCTGACTGTTACAGCTTTACCTCTGACTGTTACACTTTTACCTCTGACTGTTACAGGTTTATGTCTGACTGTTACAGCTTTACCTCTGACTGTTACAGCTTTACCTCTGACTGTTACAGGTTTATGTCTGACTGTTACAGCTTTACCTCTGACTGTTACAGCTTTACCTCTGACAGCCACAGTTTTACCTCTGACTGTTACAGCTTTACCTTTGATTGTTACAAAGCACTGACACTGGAGACTCCTTCCATAAATGCTAAATAAACAGTTATTCTCCTTACAGGATACTTCACCATACCAACAATATTTAAATCCATTTATATGACGTTGCTGTGAATGAGCTGTTACTATAGAAACGATAATGTATTAGAACGAGCGTATTAATGTAAACCTGTGTTTTGGAGCTGCACTACTGTCAGAGCTGCTGTTACAGAAAATGAATCAACACCGCACATCTGACCAATCAGAAACCGGAATTATTATCACTGTGGTAAAAATTGTAGTACATTGTGTGTATCGATGACGGTCGCATCATCCGTGTTTTTTTTTTTTTTTAATGTTTTTGGTGCTTTTTTACAGGTTATCTACAAAAAAAAATTTTCTTATTTAAAAACCTGAATGTTCTAGACTTGTTTTAGTGAGTAAACAGAGCCACAGGCCACAAACTTTCTCACAGGCCGCTACGCGCAGTTCACAGCCAGTGGGTGTGAGGAAATGGCTCTCGCACGCCTACACACTTGAGCTTTCACGGAGCTGGAGTAGAAAACATAAACAGTTTGAGGAGGGTGTTACCACTAGAGAAATGGAGGAAACATGTACAAGACGAGTGATAAAAAGCATTTAGAGGAACAGGTTGTTTTATTATTTATATTGTTCCTATCCGTTATCGCTAGCACATGTTAGTAAATGTGTAAATGCATTCAGTTCACAGGACAAACTTTTGCATTCAGCTGTACCAGTGAGACACACACACACACACACACACACCACACATCTCTTGTTAGGACCTGCCAAGTGAAACTTTGCTTCTGTTATTTGTGCGTGTGTGTGTGTGTGCGTGTGTGTGTGTGTGCATGATTTTATTAACAGACTCCAGCGGCCACGCTGTGTGTGACGAGTGTAAGTCTGGCTTCGCATCACCCACCTGTGAAGTGTGTGCAGACGGCTTTTATAAATCAGGAGGCGAGTGTGCGCGGTGCGAGTGTAACGGAAATGCCGATCCGCGCTCAGCACCTCAGATCTGCCACCCGGAGAGCGGACGCTGCCTCCTGTGTGCCAACCACACCACCGGAACACACTGTGAGCTCTGTGCCTCCGGATACACAGGGGACGCGCTTGCCCACAACTGCACACTGAGAGGTGTGTGTGTGTGTGTGTGTGTGTGAACTAGCAAAAGGCATCAAACTAGTGAATGACAGTAAACTAGCAAATGGCACTAAACCAGTAACTGACAGTAAACTAGCAAATAACTAGAATTACAATTCACAAATAGTGAATGACAGAAAACTAGCAAATGCAAGAAAAGTAGCAAGTGAAAGACTAACAGCAAACCAGCAAAGGAAAGCAAACTAGCAACTAACTAACTAACTAACTAACTAACAATAGCAAACTAGCATGTGAATATTTGAAAAATATTTTACACTTGAAAAATATTTATGCTGATGCCTACTCAGAGAGAAGTTCTTTGTAGACCTTCGTCATATTTTTAATCATTTCCAGGAAGGAATGCTGTTCCTTATCTTAAGCATCTAAAGCCAGGGTTAGACTGAAAGTCACCGCATCCTGAAACGTGTTGATTGCTACAGAATCCAGCTTAATGACGACGTTTTGCTGCGTAAGATTACCCCCAGTTGTTTCCTGTAATACATCGCATGATGCAGCTGTGGTTAAAATGTAATTAAGATGTGACTCTGGGAAGTACTAAACAATGAGAGCCATGTGCTGACAGCAATTATTTATATTCATTGATCTGCAGCCAAAATGTTTACAACAGTCGTACACAGGTTGTTACGTCAACTAAAAACAGAGGCAAAGGTCAGAACTCTAGGTCACGATATAAAAACACTAAAGAGCACTGTGAAAACATTAGAAAGCAGATATGAGAGCAGGAAAATGGAAAGTGAAAACAATAGAAGCATGATGACTGTGACTCAATGAACATGACTCAATTATCAAACGAATTCATTTGTCAGTTGTTCACAGGATCCCTTTCAGGAAATGTTCATGAAAATGGAAAAATTAGTTGAAAAAAATTGAGTTTGAGTCAACATGCTCTTAAATTTATTCCTTCCATATCAATGGCCTGAAGCGCTCCAAAGCAAATAAATTAATAATAATAATAATAATAATAAAATTTTATGTTATATAGCACCTTTAAAGGCTCTCAAGGCACTCTAGATAATAGAAAATAGAAACAGAAGTGCATAAGTACATGTATCTAAAACAGTTAATAATAAAATACAATTCAATAATAATAACAATAATAGCAATAATAATTACTATTATTTTTATAATTACTAAATAAAATGTATCCTAAAGAAATATGTTTTGAGAGAAGATTTAAATACACTAAAAGACTGGGCTTCTCTAAGATCAGATGGTAGTGAGTTCCAGAGATTTGGAGCGTAAGAAGAAAAGGCCCTATCACCCACAGTACATAAATGAGTCTAAGGGACAGTTAAATGACCAGAATTGGAGGAGCGGAGATCACGGTTTGGGGTGTAATGGGTTAAAAGCTCAGCCAAATACTCAGGAGCCAAACCATGTAAAGCCCTGTGTGTAAACATGAGGATTTTTAAAATCAACAAGAAACCTGACAGGGAGCCAGTGCAAGGACTCCAAAATAGGAGTGATGTGCTCACTTGTCCTGGACCTAGCTGCTGATTATTGCACATACTGCAGTGTATTTGTTGTAGACTTAGAGACCCCAGCAAGGAGCGCATTGCAATAAACAATGCCAGAAAAGCCGACTCGCTGCAAAAGATTTAGCACATTCCGTGCTTAGGAGGCCCTCTCTCACCGTTTAGTCATCATTTTGTCATTTTTCAGCGCTTGTGGGCATCACACATATAAATCAGCTGTGCTGTGAATGCACTCGGTGATTTATGGCATGATTGGAGATTATCAACACAAAAGGAAAAATCGGAAATTTTCGGAAATCTGACAGGAATTTGTAGTTTTAAACTTTTAAACTCGAGTTTACACGATCACTGATAATTGAGGGCCAGTGTTTTCATGCAAATATTTAGTATTCTAAAATTTTTACATGTTTTACAAGATATATACCAAGAAATATTGCCAAATAAACTGTAGTTGAATAATTTTATTTGGAAAAATGCTGCAGTTAAGTAAATAAATTCAGCTGGATTGAAGACAATCATTCTTAGTTCTTTTATAACTGTAAAAAAAACACCATCATCTCAATCATGTGGCAGCAGCGCAATACATAAAATCATGCAGGTACAGGTACAAGAGCTTCACATGATGTTTGATGTTCATATCAAACATCAGAATGAAGAAAAAGTGTGATCTCTGTGACTTTGATTGTGGCATGGATGTTGGTGCCCGGTGAGCTGGTTTGAGTATTTCAGATGCTGCTGATCTCCTGGGATTTTCACGCACAACAGTCTCTAGAGTTTACCCAGAATGGTGCGACAAACAAAAAAACATTGCGTGAGCAACAGTTCTGTGTGTGGAAACGCCTCGTTGATGAGAGAGATCAGAGGAACATGGCCAGATTAGTTCGAGTTGCCAGGAATGATATAGTAACTCGTATAATCACTCGTTACAACCGTGGTGAGCAGAAAAGCATCTCAGCATGCACAAAATGTAGAACCTTGAAGTGGATGGGCTACAACAGCAGAAGACCACACTGGGTTCCACTCCTGTCAGCCAAGAACAGGAATCTGAGGCTATCACGGGCACAGACTCGCCCAAACTGGACAGTTGAAGACTGGAAAAAAATCACCTGGTCCTTTTCCAGTATGAGATTGATGTGTGTGAAATTCCCAGGAGATACGCACTTCCTGAAATCCTCAAACCAGCGCATCTGGCACCATCAACCAAGCACTAACAACGATAGATCAGAATTCACAAGCGAAACCCAGGGTTCAGACCAAGAGTAGACATTCAGGGCTATTAATTATTCAAACAATCAATCTCAAAGGTCACATCTGGGCAACAAGAAACACCTGTCAGTCACATGTTCCAATATTTCTGATCACTTGAAAAATGGATGGGTCTAAACAAAAGGTGCCATGTTCTAAATTGTTTAAGACATCTAGATGTACATATCAGCTGAAATTCTGATCTATCGTCTCATATTCATCTTTCAGTCTCAAACACAAGTGTCTTCAATGTATAGCAAAAACAATAGAACTGGCCTTGCTGTTCCAATACTTTCGGAGGGGGTTGTGTATATATGTGTATATGTATATGTGTATATGTATATGTGTATGTATCCGTGAAATTCTTGATGTAAGTGTGTCAAATATACAAACTTTGCAGTGGGTGACATCACATATTACATAAAGCCTTTTTATAGTGTTCAGTGGAAACAATCTGGCAGCAGAAAGTGCAATATTTAAAAAAAAAAAATACATTTTCATTTTATTGATTGAAGCCTATTGAAGACTACAAGAGTTACAACATAAGGGTTCATCATCAGCCTCATGTTACATTCATTCATGTGAAAGCCAGTGCAGGGGTCTCACCATACTTTCCCTCCTGAGTCATCAGGAATCATCACTGGATACTAGCGATAAATGTCATGGCTCATGAGATCACGAGTGCTCGACTTTATTTTAGGAACAATCAGATGGTTTCTTGGAACATAATTGTGTTCACAAAGCTTCTATTATTTGAAGTGGTTTGAGGTCAAACTGCTGTGATCCAAAACCAGCACTCTGAATTTCGCTTTGTGCTCTTAGAGGAACGCCATAACTCTGAGACCGAGACGCACTGAGATTCAATCCGGGTCCAAGTAATACATTTTAGAAAGCTATGCAACTGTCCACATTAAATTGGTTTCAGTGGATGTAATGTGAAACTGTTCCTAAAAAAAAAAAAAAAACATAATTTATAATAAAAACCATGGAGATGTACCAGGTACCATGTTTACTGGCAATAAAACCCAAATTAATAGCTGCACCACAGGTTTTATTAGGTTTTATTAGGACCAAAGCTATTTATTTGGACCTTTCTGTATAAAAGTTTCGTTTTTATCACTTTAAAAGTTACAGCAATCACTGATATTCATTTACGAAGTTGCTAGAAACGTTTGCTAGCTATGATAGCTTGTCTAATTGGACTATTTAAGTTGTAGTTATACTAAATTTACAAGGGTAATTTATGAGGTTTTTTTTTTGTTTAATTTAAAATTACACGTGAAAGAAAATGCAATGGATACATTTACGCTAATGTCTGCAATCGTTTTCCGTAATGTAACTATAAACAGTTAAAAAGAGTGATGTAGAATGAATGATTTGTGGAATAACACACTTCAAGCTGTGCTGAAAAAAAATGATCCACTTTGGGGTGGTAGTGTATCGCACCACCCTGGCGTGGACTATTTTTTTTTTTTTTATCATAACAGCAAGTTATATAAATATTAAATCTAATCTCAATCTTTTTCTGCACAAGATGAAATTGCCTGTGAGTCTATTATTAATCATAAATAAAGAAATCACTGAAAATCAAGCAACTCTTGGGGGGCACTTACTTTTGAGAAGCTTGCACTTGTTTATTTATGCATTTATGCATTTATGTTTATGTGTAGTTGTAATTATTTACATGAAAAAAAAAAAAGCGCTAATGAATGATTGTTCTCGTCTTTCAGCCCCGAGGCTCCTCCCAATTCCTACAAGAACATCCATCACCACAGGCCCCCAGACCTCCAGCTCCACCTCTGCACCTCCTTCGTCCCACCTCTTCACCTCTTCTCCCGTCTCCATCGGCCCCAGCAAAGCTCCGCCCCTCCAGCTGGGCCCGGGAGACCCCGCGGCCAGCAACAGCACGGCTTCGGCGCTCGCCGTGGTCTCGTGGACGCAGTTCAACGTCATCGTCCTGGCTGTGATCATCGTTCTGCTGGTGCTGCTCATGGGCTTCGTGGGTGCCGTGTACACGTACCGCGAGTACCGCAACCGCAAGCTCAACGCGCCATTCTGGACCATCGAGCTCAAGGAGGACAACATCAGCTTCAGCAGCTACCATGATAGCATCCCACACGCCGAACCCGGCGTCCTGCTGGAGGAGGAGCAATGCTCTGCTCCGCCCAACGGCCAGCTTGCTTTAGCGCCCGCTGCTAACGTTTACAAGGCGTGACAGGAAGCGTGTTCGCACAACAGCTCAGAAATGGAGGAAAAGACGCTTTACATTTTCAATAACGCGCTAAGAGTTGCTAACATCTCAATCCAGTGGATCATTAAGTCAAACCCGCTTAGAAACGTGAAGGAAAGACACTTTCAAGGTTTTATTGCTCTCTCGTCGTTGTCATGTGCAAAGCGTAAAAGGAGGAGTGTCCACGAGATTCCGAATCAGAAATTCCGAAAAGATGCTATACATTTTCAACATTTGTCATGGAGCTAACGCTAACATCTCACTGCAGTAGATCAGCCAGTAAAACCAGTTGATTGATCAACAGTGTCACGTACGAAGCGTGCTAATGAGATCTAGAATCTGACAAAAAGTCATTTTCAAAGAATGAAGGCTTGCGCTAGGAACTGATGCTAACGTTTCAGTGCAGTGAATCATATGTTTAAACCTGTTTTTTTTTTTCTTCCATGGTAATGCTATGGACAAAGCATAAAAGGAAGTGCATATAGATAAGATAAAGAGTTCTCACCTTATGCCAGAAGCTAATCTCCAGTTTCTTGTGGGATTACAGCGTCATTTTTGACGCCATGGACAAAAGAAACGAAAATGAGGAAATGTGAGGAATATGAGCGTTACTTTGTCACTCGCTAATGCTATCTGGGAGCTAATGCTAGCATTTCAGTCCTGTCGTTTGCCCACTAAAGACAGTTTTGAAGAGGTTATATCACCAAAAAAAAATCATGAACGAAAGTGAGATGATGAAAATGTCTTCAAATTCCAAGGAAGTCATGTTTTTTTTTTTTTAAGGAGGCTACATTTGTGCCAAGAGCTAACGCTTACACCCAGATACAGCAGTTTCTAAGGCTTCATTTCATACCAAAAAGAAAGAAAGAAAGTGCACCCAGGAGAATCAGAACCTGAGAAAAAAGGTGCTTTGAGTCTCCAAAGAACCTCACTCAACAGAAGCTAATGCTAGCATCTCAATCCCGTGGCTCGACCTTCAGTTACACCCTTGTCTATGCTGCGCTAGCTTCTTGAAATCAAAATAATTTTTGACCAGGAATTGACTAACTTTAGGAAGCTAATGCTAATAAACTAACATCACACGCTGGTGAGTTAGCCAGTTAAGCCCGCGTAAAAGGTTAAAAGGTGCTCGTTAAAAAAAGCCAGTGTCTAATACTCTAATACTCAGACCTGCCAACCTTTACGCACATTGCTTGGAAGCTCTGCATTTTCACATTGAATTCTTGCAAAAAGTCGTGAATCTGGAATGACTGACAGTTGCGTACGTGATTTGATCTCTCTGATGTTAGCTGGAAACCCCGCCCCCTTCCTCACGGCTCACGTTAATAGCCTTTCTTGCTTGAAAGATGCCGACGTGGCGTCCTTGCTTTCTGTCGTGGTAAATAGTTTGGTTTTTTTTAATAATGTGTGATAAAATCGATCAATGCGTTTCACTTAGCTACCATTAAACACGCATATAGTAAACAGCAGGTAGCTGAAACCAGAAATTGGTTAAAAATGGCACTTTTTGGACGAAAAAGGATTAAATAGGCCTACAATTATCAAATCTAACACTACGAATAGTTTCAATTGTAATGATAATTAGAAGGTGATAATTAACACTGTTTGGTCTTCGGGGTTGGTCAGTGCAGAGACGTTCATACGGAGTGTGTGTATATATACAGGGTTTTACGGTAACCATACGGTATATATATACACACTCCAGTTTTCACTTTAGAAAGTGATTCATGAAAGGGATTAATATTTATCGTAAATAATTCCCCTCCTTTCTCCTCAGGGGGAATATGCTTTAATCCTTTTTGTCAGGTCTGACTACTACAACTGATGGGAAATCACAGCTGGGGCTAAAAATAGGATTAGTGACACACAAGGTTGTAAGCATTGTAATGAGCGTCAGTCATGGCTTTCGTTTCACTATCAGCTGCGAATTTCATTTCAGCTTTTATTTCTCATGATCACTTGGCCACAAGAAACTGTCCATCTTGCAGAAGTAAAAACACAATCTTGTACTTGTTTTCACATAAATGTCAGCGGAATATTTTCCATTCGAGACAGTGAGACATTATTCCCCCGGACACTAATCAGTTAGCTCCCGGCAGATCTGAATGATTCACCCCTAGTGGTAAGCTCTAAATAAGACACACAGAATTGTCATGAACTGGCTGAAAGAAGGGGTATTTCATCAAGCAGAAGAGGAATTTTGTCCACTGTTCCTTTTTTTTTCACATTTTATCCCTTTCCACTTCAAAACTGTACACTCCTGGAAAACAAGACGGAGAACAAGATGGATTTCAGCTCTGGAGTGCCAAGAGACAAACCTACCTGTCGCTTTAGTATTCAGAAGACATTTGAAACTCTGTACGGTCTCGTCATGTGCCGATATATCATGATTTTTTTTTTATAGCACAATAATTACCAAATTTACAATATTAAAATGTAAACAATTTAAACTACAAAAAGCTCAGTGTTCAAATACAAGCAAACTTCTAAATGATGTTAAAAATGATATATTGATATTGACAAAAAAAAAATCTGACAACGTTATATAGATGAGCACATAAAATAAATAAATAAAATGTCCAACAATGATTGTGTAACTAAAACCAAAAGTGAAAAAAAAATTAGATACATTCCAGTCAAAAGGCATCAAATTTCCGAATCTGAAAATTGTAATTTTATGAAGCAAAAATCTCTGAAGCTGTCATTCTGGCCACGCCCCCTCACTCACCTCTCTGTAACCATTCTCCTGGCCACACCCCCTCACATCTTTGTAGTCATCCTCCTGGCCATGCCCACTCACCTGTTTGTAGCCATTTGCCTGGCCACGCCCCCTCACGCACCTTACTGTAGCCATCCTCCTGGCCACGCCCCCTCACTCACCTCACTGTAGTCATTATCCTGGCCACGCCCCCTCACTCACCTCACTGTAGCATTCTTCTGGCCACACCCCCTCACATCTTTGTAGTCAACCTCCTGGCCACATCCCCTCACTCACCTTACTGTAGTCCTCGTCCTGGCCACACCCCCTCACTCACCTCACTGTAGCCATCCTCCTGGCCACACCCCCTCACTCACCTTACTGTAGTCCTCCTCCTGGCCACACCCCCTCACTCACCTCACTGTAGTCATTATCCTGACCACGCCCCCTCAGCTCACTGTAGTCGTTATCCTGGCCACGCCCCCTCACTCACCTCTCTGAAGCCATCTGAAGTTGTACTCCTGGCCACACCCCTCAGCTTTTTTCAGCCTTTCTCTTAGCCACGCCCCCTCACCTCTCTGCATCCCTTCACCTGGTCACATCCCTTCACGTCTCTGAAACCATCCTCCTGATGATGCACACGCCCCCTCAGGTCTTTGCAAGGCTCCCTCTTGGCCACACCCCCTCACTTCTCTGAAGCCTTCTTCCCGGTCACACCCCCTCACTCACCCTTCTATGTCCATCCTCCAGACCACGCCCCCATATTCACCTTTCTGAAACTGGTCACACCCCTTCACTCACCTCTATTAAGACTTTCTCCTGGCCATGACCCTTCACCTCTCAGAAGTCATTCTCCTGGCAATGCCCCCTCACCTAAACGGAAAAATACAAAGACATTAAGTCAGATTACATCTGTTTATACTTTGTGAAAACCTTGAAAATCACACAGATTATACTGTATAATTATCGGCACATGACTGATTCGGACACGTCACGAGGTCACGCGTGAAATGCAGCACGTCGGCGATGTGAGAACTGATACAGTCTGAGGAATGATTCGAGTCAAAATTACCAAAACATTCTAGTGTTTGTTATTCGACCTGCACGTGTTGCTGATAATTTTAACAAACAGATGAAAATGTGTGTGTGTGTGTGTGTGTGTGTGTGTGTATAGAGCTGGATTCTATACAAGAATGTACAAAGACTTTCTGTGCATGATCGGATGCTGCACTCAAAGTTTGGACACAGTGTTCTGAAACTGAAAAGCCATCATAAACACATTACGTTTTTTTTTTTTTTTTTTTGAACTGAAATGCAGCAACTGTCTTTTGGAGAAGAGCGTGTGTGTGAAATGAATTGTACAGGACTGTGCTTTTTTAAAAGAAAAAAAAAAATCCCTTAAAATGTGATGTGGCTCAGAATTTGCAAAATGCAAATGAACTGAAATGGACTCGAGACTGGACTTCAAGTTTGTAATTATGTATTATTATTATTATTATTATTATTATTATTATTTTGAAATCATATTTATTTTTGCGTCAGTCCTTGCTGTTGCATTTGTTCTGCATTTGTAATGTACATGAACTCTCAAGTGCGTCAATCTGAACAGAAGAGACGTCAGAAAACTTCAACATCCCCTTTTTTTTTCAGTCACGAGACAAATGCTGTATGATAAAAATACTCCCAGAAACCTCTTCACATTCTTGTTGTTCCAAAAAGGCCAAAAAGGCCCACAATATAAAATATGGTGATATTAAACTATAACATATAACACCATGTGTTCTATTTGAGAGGAGGCTCGATAGATAGGCAGCATTTTTTGGGGCACAGTCGTTCTCGTAAGCATACGGAGCATCACATCTCGAATAATTCTGTTCACCAGGTCAATGCTGAGTTATGTTTCAGCATAATATATTTTTAAAAAGAAATATGCGGTAATAATAATGTGAATCATGAAGGTTAGGCTTGCTCACCACTTTGCCTCCTAGCGAATGAGCAAAACTGTTTTATATTATCAATTCGGTCCAATCCATTTTCCTGTTACACAAATTTATGCAAAACCACAGACCAAAAACATGGGTCCAGAAGCACAGAAGCACAATCCCTATACTGTTTCACTCAGTGGTAAAGGATGGTGAAGGAAAATGTAAATTAATTTTCGCTAGAAATCACAGAAATCTCCCAAGTGCTTAACTAAACATGGAGTCAGCACTAAAAAAAAACCCTGTAATACTATAATCATAATAGAAATGAATATTTTTAATGTAACAGTAGTCTTGTGATTTATATTCAGCTTCTGTAGCAACAGCTGTTGTTTGTAATCATACCTGAGTGAGACCGCTGTGTACTCATCAGCCTAAGCAAACTGCACCAAGGACAAACAAAATCCCTCCGAAAGGAGTAAATACAGCCGCCGTTAGAAACGTACCCTGATACGAAAGTATTGGGAGACGCCTAACCGTGATGACATGGCCCAAAAACTATAAGGCAATGGATTTTTTTTTAAGATGGCCTGTTTTGGGCCTTGTCCTTACATAAGAAGTATCACACTGACACACAGTCACACACTCAGTTTTACACACTTTTACATGCTCTGTCTCTGAGGAGCCTGCTCTTCATGGCCTTCAGAGGGTTTTTCTCCTGCGGACCTGTTTACCGTGCTTTCACTATTAGTGAAAGCTACATGCAAAGACTATATTTCTGCCCTCCAGAAAAGAGTGCAGGTTCAAACCAACTGATATACACTATATGGCCAACACTAAGTGGACACCTGAACATCACTTTCATATGTGGTTCTTTTTTGGAAGCACACAATTGTGTAGAATGTGTTTGTATGCTGTAGCATTACAGTTTCCCTTCACTGGAACTAAGAGGCCCAAACCTGTTCCAGCATGACAATGCCACTGTGCACAAAGCGAGCTCCATTAAGACATGGTGTGTGAAGGTTGGAGTGGAAGAACTCGAGTGTCCTGCACAGAGCCCTGACCTCAACCCCACTGAACACCTTTGGGATGAACTGGAACACCGACTGAACCCCAGACCTCCTCGACATCCCAACATCAGCGTCTGACCTCACTAATGCTCTTGTAGCTGAATGATCACAAATCCACACAGCCACGCTCCAACATCTAGTGGAAAGCCTTCGCAGAAGAGTGGAGCTCATTATAACAGCAAACACAGGGGGGAATAAATCTGGAATGAGATGTTCAACAAGCACATTCGGGTGTGATGGTCAGGTCAGGTGTCCGCATACTTTTGGTCATGTAATGTATACACCAGCCATTGCTACGATGTGCGGTGGCGATCCTGCAAATAAAGTAAATAAAATAACTCCTATGTAAATGCAACAAACAATTTATCATGTGCCTCTTACTGTCACATGACTGAATAGTAGCTCGTAAATGTTCTCTTGAATCACTAGCTACAAGAAAAGTCTAAAAAGTCTAAAAGTAGAGCTGCCTTTTTCCAAACAATACAAACTGTATGAAGTGAAAAAATCTCAGAATTCCTGTCTCCCTTGTGTACGTGAGACTCGTTTCCAAAAATCCAGTTACAGCCTGAGAGTAAGTCTGACCACAGAGTGGCCTCTATTTATAAACCTCCCCCAAAAAAAACAACCATGTCAGTGAGACTCATGTAGGTCTCACCTTCTGAAATTTGTAAATATTTTGAATGTATATAGTGTGCAAATGGTTACGTTATTGTACATTATACACTGGTCTTTTTTTTTTTTTTTTTTAATTAAGACCTACATCGGACAGCTCTGTACAGACTGTCTTACTCAGTTCCAGTAAAATATTGTGTGGTCAGAAGCACAGGGCTGAGATCATCTGTTTACCCTCGTTGCATTATTCCCTGCTGAAAAAAAAAGATTATAGACTATCAGACATTTCTAGTGGTGCCTCATGGCTTTTAATATGATTCTGGTAGTCTGTAATGGTAGTGTTGTTCCTACAATTCCCATTGGCATATTTAAATTTATTCTACTCATGAAAGTGGTATTTCCCAGTCACTAGAAAAATCCCTGACGAAAACCATTAAGCCAATGTCTGTCAACTAAGGTTAGGGTTAGGGATTATAATGTTTTGGGTTTTTTTTCAGCAGGATTCATTTATTCATCTTTAGTAACTGTCTGGTCAGAGTTGCAGGGGTTTAAATCAGCTAAATTTGTTAGAAAATGTTAGAAAAAAAAAATCTAGCTTCAAATGACGTTCTGCAAGGTCCAAACAATCTTCGCAAAAAACAACCCCAGTAGTCAGTTCTTGCCAAGTTACATATACATGTTCAAGTTTCATGTGAATCCATGCAACCAATCATGAGTTGTAGCTGCTGGAGTAAATTACGCTCAGCCCTACTGATTGATATGCGGCGGCCATATTGTTTACAAAAATCAACATGTTTTTATAATCGTTGAGCTTCAGACCCTGTTGAGTATTTTGACACCAATTGTGTGAAGATACGACAAAAATTCTAGGACTAGTTCGCCGAAGTATTTTGCTAATTTTGCATATTATTCAAATTAGCTCAAAATCTAAGTGAGCTACAAAGTGTTTTGAGTTTTTTTGTTCGGTTGAACCCAAGAAATCAGGGGAACAAAATAATTTTCGTAGTGGAACATACGATTCATGAGAAGTGGGCCAAAAATGTAAAATTATTTGGTGCTTGGACCCCTAAAAAAAAAAAAAAACCTTCCATTTTATGTTCACTTAGGTTTTAAATCCGAATATAGATATGAATATTTGGAGCACTAAACAGATACAGATAGTTGCATTGTATTAATATATCCCCAAATAAAGTGTAATTACTCCAGGCATTTCACTGCAAGTCTTTATCCATGTACATTAAAGCCTCACCAGTGAGGTTTGAATAAATTGCAAGGCTTGTCTTTAGGTCAGTATGATTAATTTGTGCATATTGTGCAGTCCTAATGCTACGGTAATTACAGGATTAAAATAATGACGGCCTGGCGTTTCTAAATTGCGTAATTCTTTAATGACATCAGATTTTTCATTTACCCCAAATGCGATCCGGTCAGCCAAAACAAAGTTCTGATATTTGCTATATTAGTCTTGCACTGGAGCTACGAGACTAGTGTTTATCTATGCCAAAACCCAATGTTACTCTACATTTCCTTGGACAGTTTTTTTGATGACCACACATGTTGCTCTGATTACAAACAGGTTTTATCAGAATTGATCTGAAATCACTTCAGCATAATCTTTCCTCGCGTAAGTGCCACATGTAAGAACCTCCCTTCCTCATCACTGTTTAAAATGTGAGTTACTTGGAACCCACATGCATTCAAAATGTATTTAATAAAGTTGAGTTTGTCAGTATACCATGTTTTGCCGTCTTTCTCTTTCCAGTTAAAATGTCTGTCTGGTTTACTGTCTGGTTTAATCATTTGGCAGATGGTTTTATCCAAACATTTTGAAAGTCAAGCACAGAGCTGGGAATTACACAACTGACATAAGGGCCAAACACTAGCTCGCTGATAGTCCTGAAAACAAATCACACAGGCAGATTCTGAACCACTGATCTACTAGTGCTTAAATAATTATTGCATTTTTGAGACTATAATATGGAATTTTTGCTCTCTACCACAGGGGTAGCAAACTCAAATTCTGCCTTGGTCACGCCAACATTTTTTGTGAATAGCTGTAATGTAAGGTTGTTCATTTTTATCATAATATTTTCTATTCTACTGATTAATAACTGGCTCTGAAATTAGAATAGGACAATTCTAGGAAAAAAGAAGGGCTAACAAACTGTATGCTCTATTAGGCCTAGCTGATAATGTTTCTTTTATTTTATATACACTATATGGCCAAAAGTATGTGGACACCTGACCATCACACCCATATGTGGTTCTTCCTCAAACTGGGAAGCACACAATTGTATAGGATGTCTTCGCATTACAATTTCCTTCACAGGCACTAAGAGGCCCAAACCTGAACGATCACAAATCCCCACAGCCACGCTCCAAAATCTAGTGGAAAGCCTTCCCGGATGAGTGGAGGTTATTATAAGAGCAGAAGGGGGACAATTCCATATTAATATAAAGCCCAAGGCTTTAGAATGGGATGTTCAACAAGAACATATGGATGTGATGGTCAGGTGTCCACTTACTTTTGGCAGTGCATGTATCCGCTTTCCAAGTATAGAAAATATGTAACGCTAAGAAAGACGTAAGAAGAACTCATACATGACTCCCATCTCTCTTCACACATTTAATCAACACAAATATTACGTATGGAATTGTGCAATCGATACACAGTTGAAAAGGAAATCTATGTGAAAGTGTTGTGCCCTGCCGTATGCGTTCTGGGTTTTGATTTTTTTTCCAGGTGCAACCGCGTTACTTCTGGGGGTGCTTACGTCATTGACGCGATGGTATAAGGGCACCACTCGAGGGAGTGTCAGCAGTCTAGTGCTCACTGAGATTTGTGTTTTGCTTGCTGTTGTCATTCTGACTGATATTTGTGTTTTATCTTGGATGTTAGCTTCACTCTCTCTTCACTCACGGTTTTGGTTGTCTGTTTTGTGAATAGTGTCGTCTCTGTAACATTATGTACTATATACGTATATTCCAAGTCACCGGCTGTAGTGCTGTGTTGGCTGCATTTGGATTGGGATGGGGTTTTTGTCTATGTGTTTGGTTAGACAGGGAGTAAGAGAAGCATTTTGTATGTCTTTATGTTTTATGGTAGCTAAGGTAGGACCTGTCTGGCCTGACGCAGAATTGGTCCTGGGTGCAGACTCTAGTATCGGGGAGAAATTGCGGAAACGCTTCATCACCTCATCACTGTACCACGGCGTAAAATACAAGCCCATTTCAGGGCACGTCCAGTTTTGTGCCTAGAGAATGCCACAGATTAAGGATGTTGTAATTGTACACAGAACCAGACATTGTCCTAATGTTGAATTTTCTACAGTTTCTCTGCAACCTAACCAACTGAGGTGCAGATTCTGAAAGTGGATCATCACCAGGACTAGGAGCGTAAAGATTAATCAGTATGATGATATTCTGTGATGAAGACAACTACACCATTTCTACAACAAATCTGGTTTACCTTTGCTTACCTGTTCTTTGTTATTAGTATTGTTACGCATTGTTTTTCTGTGTATTAACACTAATATGTCTATTAACACTAATACTTTCTTGTATTTGGCTTGGATAGCCAGGGCTGATGGCTAAGGATCATGAGTGGAGATCAGAATCCGAATCCGAAACTGAATTAGCTTTATTCGCCAAGTTGTTGTGGTTTTTTAAGGTGCTCTTTGGTACATACATACATACATACATATCTGACATGAGAACAGAAAACATTTAAATAGTAAGACTTAACAATAAAAAAATATAAATAATAATAATAATAATGTGTATGAATCCAGAACATAAGATTTATGTACAGATGTGCATTATTTACTCTATATACAGCTGTATAAATAAAGAGGTATGCATATGTATTAACATAATACTTGAGAAAGAGGCAGTAATTAGAGATGGAGGATGAATTACAGAAATGAATGACAGAACACAGGTAATGATTCCTGTGTTAGCTGTTTAAGCTGGAGATGGCATGGGGAAAAAAACTGTTTTTATGCCTAGATGTTCTAGTGCACAGAGATCTGTAACGTCTGCCTGAAGGGAGGAGTGCAAACAGGTTGTGGCCGGGGTGAGAGGGGTCTGTGATGATGTTAGCTGCCTGTTCCTTCACTCTGGAGTTGTACAAGTCCTGAAGCTTGGGCAGGTGCACACCAATGACCCTTTCTGCTGTCCTAACAGTCCATTGCAGTCTTCTTAGATCTGATTTGCTGGCTGACCCAAACCAGGCAGTTATAGAAGAGCACAGAATCGACTCAATAACAGCTGAGTGAAACTGTCACATCTGCGCCTGTGGCAGGTTGAACTTTTTCAGTTGACGAAGGAAGAACAACCTCTGCTGGGCCTTTTTCACAATGGAGTCAATGTGAATGTCCCACTTCAGGTCCTGAAAGATGGTGGTGCCCAGGAACTTGAATGACTCCACTGCAGCCACAGTGATGTCCATGATGGTGAGAAGGGGGAGAGCAGGGGGGTTTCTCCTGAAGACCACTATCAGCTCCACAGTTTTGAGCGTGTTCAGCTCCAGGTTGTTGTGACCGCACCAGACAGCCAGCTGCTCAACCTCTTATCTGTAAGCAGACTCGTCGCCGTCCTGGATGAGACCGATGACTTGGATGTAAACTATAGATAGTTGGATATAGACCAATTCCTCTGCTCTCTGAGGGGTATAAACTATGTTTTGAACAATATCTTTCACAACGATATGATAACAGAGTATTGATGATAACAGAAATATGATGATAACAGAAGCAAAAATTACATCAGAGTTCTGCACTGTAAACGTTACTACTAGTTAGGCAATACTACACCCAGATGACAAACGACTAGTATGTTAGTAAGATGCCGAGCCACCATGAGTCACCAGAAGCGCTTCAGCGTACCTTGGCAGGGAGTCTACAACTCACTGGAATGGCACTGGTGTGAAGGAATGTCGGGGTCACTCCAAAATCTCTCCTGTGCAGGTTATTAAATATAATAGTGCTCTGTTTAGGTTTATGTTAAAAGTAAATGCTGTGACTTGCACCTTGACTTGAGAGGAAAGTGTAGACCTTGGAGAAGGCTGGGAAAGGAAGTGTCTCAGTGCTCGCAGAACTGAAATGCTCTCGTCAGTTTCTCTCTAAGCTCGCTACACTGTTCCACGCTCACTGTTCTCGATTAAAGATACTGTTTAAACCTAATGCCACAGCCTGAGATTTGAGAATTGACAAAGACTTTTAATTTTTTTTAATGTTTATATAGACATCTGATGCTTTTTGTATAGGCTAGGCATGATATCAGTCTACTGAAGCAACATAAATTGTCCCGCCCCCTGAACACTTTCAACCACCGCACCTCAGCACTCTCTAGAACTGTTTCTAGAACAATTTCTTAAGGCTTAACTACAACGAATGTGGTATTAAAGTAGTATTTCACGTTCAATTACATTTGCATTTGGGAATCCTAGTGTCTTGTACAAGATTCTTTTTAACATTCTTACCTTCACCATGGTAACTTGGTTAACCATCAAGCCTAAAGAAATATTTTTAAATGAGTGAGTCTAAAACCATGCCTTAAGATCTTGCATCTCTACTACAACTGATCACACAGACAATATTATAACAATGTAAATAGGTAAAAAGTGCAGAATTGTTAAATAAACGATTATAAGTGTTAATGGGCTACTTAGCTAACTCTATGAGCATAGTAATCTGTTACATCTTAACAATGAAATGTAGCACCTTCTTTGCTTTTCTTACTTAGGTTTGTACTTTGCAGTTACTCAAATGCTCTCAGAAATATAGTATTGCCTTGCTCAGTTTTTTTTTTTACAAGTAACAATTTAACTTTAGCTTTTACTGTAGTAATATAGTTACAGATAAAGAGTCATATCAGACTACAGTTATATATTTTGCATTGTACAAACGTGCCTCGTAAGGGATTACGCTGGTTATTGAACCAAAGCAAGTACACAAAATGCTCATATTTATGCTCTCCATTCTCACATTCTTATGAGATTGTTTGTGCAAAGTTACCATCTGCCCCCTGTTATTGTGCAACATCATATATATTCTGACCCAAGCTTGCTCAAACTGATAACACACCAGGAAGCTGAATAAGGCATTCACTAGCGTGGTTGTAGTGATACGGGACCTGGAGGCGGCATTCATCATAGAAAGACCAAAGGTTAGGTTGAGCACACGTGGTAAGGGAGTCACTGGAGATTTCACATCAGGCTCTACAGACAACAGCATTTTGCGTGTACAGTCTCATACATAATCCTTTGGAGAAAAAAAAACCTCAATTGTTCGCTCACTCTGCACAAAGTGAAGCACTTCCTTTTCCAGCCGTTGGCTTCTTAGGGGTTGTTTCTCTAAAATCCAAGCACGTTTAACAGTTCATTGCTACAGTGCATGCAACATTAGTTCTGTTTGGGCAAAAAACTAAAAAAAAAAGTTTACATACACCTATGCGAATCTTTTGACAAATCAACACAACACTTCATTCACACTAGGGGTCATTTTAACACAATCGATTAGAAACAGACTTGTTTCAGATTTTATTCTCTATATCAGAAATCCAGGAGGTCAAAAGTTTACATACACCAAGCTGACTGTCTCTTTAAACAGTCTGAAAGATTACAGAAATTGATGTAATGACTTTTATAAGCTTCTGATTGGCCAGACTGAAGTTCGTAGGTGATCACCAGCCTTTTAGAGGAGCGTTCTCTGGTCAGGTGAAACAAACATTTAACGGTTTGGCCGTAATTATCAGCACTGTGTGGAGGAAAAAGGGTGACGATTTAATCCGAAGAACACCATCGCAACTGTGAAGCATGGGGTTGGGAGCATCATGCTGTAGGGGAGTTCAGAAAAAAGTTGGCCTCATGATGATGGAGGATTATCTAGAAATACTGAAGTAAAACCTAAAGACATTAACCACAACAATTTTGGACGCAACTGGGGCTTCCACAGGACAATGATCCTGAACATATAATAAATAAAGTTTAAATAAATCTGTCTCTTTGCTATTATTTTGAAATGGAAATAATGCAGATACACTAACTGACTTAACACAAGAAATGTGTGGAGTTGTGAAAATTTGAGTTTGAATCTCTTTAGCTTAGGTGAATGTAAACTTCTGGACTGACCTTTGGACATTCTGTACTTCATGACTGATGATGGCAATCAAAGCAAAGTGCTCAGTGAAAATACCAGCATCAGTACTGCTGTGATTTGTCATTTTTATTTTATTAGAATTCAGATAACTTGCGTTTAAAGAAACAGTAAAACAAGTCAAATTGAATATGCATATAAATTGAATAATTTTTGTTGGGTTTTTTTTTTTACTGCCCCTTTTGATAGTTATTTGCAATTAGGACTATTATTATTATTATTATTATTATTATTATTATTGTTATTATTATTATTATTATTAGTAGTAGTAGTAGTAGTAGTGTTAGTGTAAGTGTTATTATCATTCCAATGCATGTAAAGACTTTGTGGACGTGAAAAAATAAAAAAGTTAAAGCAAAGAAACGGCAGCATGGCCTTTTATGTTCCACCAGTATGAGGCCAGGTTCAGTGGTTACTATGCCAGATGAGTCATTTGGCATGCTCAATCCTGCTGCTGCTTTTTGAAGTGTGGAGATTCAACCTCTGTTTGCTCTTAAATTGTGCAGCTGTTATTTTATTTTTCTTTATTTCACATCTTCCAGAACTTCTTTTCGGATATGGAGCAAGACCACATACAGGAAGAAGAGGAAGATGATTCAGTGGTCTATAAAGATGAGCAGGATAACATCTGTGCCAGTTTATTAATACAGCATTAAAAGAAAGAGCTACACCATCTAACAGTAATAATTCAGCTTTCAGTTTATAGTCTCAGTTAATAAATTATTTAAGAGTGGGATAGTTCTGTCAAACAAGAGCTTCCTCTTTGCATCAGTATTTGCGCTACACGTTTTTTTTTTTTTAAATCAAATTGCACAATTTGCACTATTCATTCTATATGCAATCCCAAACTTGTGCAATATTTTTTCTTCTCACTTATGTGAACTTCCTCCTTATGCGGCTGTCTTGTATTTTGTCTCTCCACAATTTTCATAAAGACTTTATGCTAAGTGTATACCTATATGCTGGAAACATATGACAATAAAATGAGCGTGATACCTGATAGTCTCTGTGAATTCATATTATGTGTTGTTCGTGTCAATAAATATAATATTTTAAAAATTATTCTTCCCCATTTTTCCCCTCAATGTGGTCATCCACTAGTCAGCTCTCCCCAATCATATGACAGCTACTAACCAGGGAGGGTGAGGCTTTCACGTGTTTCATCCGAGACACGTGAAGCCGTTCAACATCTTTTATCATCTTTCTAACACACTCAAAGGAAAGTGCTATCCGCCCTCTTCCACATACACGAACTCAGTGATGCCCATGATTGGCTAGTGTTCCTGTGATTGACAGGAGAGTGAGTAATACCATCTCTCCCGCTCAGAGAGCAAAGCCAATTTTGCTTCTTTCCTCAGGGTATGACTTCATCAGGTACAAAAGATAGGTGATGATTTGAACCCGAGTTTCAGTCCTTCACCGTCACGTTGACGTCACAATAAATGATGGATTCATCAACTGACACGTCTAAGACATTTTTATGCTTGAAATTAGTAAATATATCTAGAAATAATCTTAATGGTATTACATTATGTCACCGTGAGAAATATTAGATCAGTTCCTTTACTCAAGACATTTCATTTGCTAAGACTTTCCATGGTGTTTTTTTCCCCATTGTGTTCCTTAATATGGTGCAAATTAAAAGATGATGTCAAGTGAGAAAACAAGGACATGCGAAAGTACTCAAGCGCATATTGAGAAACATGGGTTTTTTTTTTTTTTTTTTTATGCCAGATACGGTAATATCTTACACATTACCAGGCTTGTATCAGGCATACTGTAACTGTTTCGCTGCAAATTAAAGATGATCGTTTTCAGTACACAGTGTCATCATCTTGCCCTTTAGGGCTTTAGGTTTCAGTTTCTGGAAGGTGTACCTAATTAACCAACAAATTATAGCAGGTAATACCTGTAGATTTTAGGTTTTTACTGATCTACTAAAAAATTGAAGTTTTTCATATTTTTGTCAGGAGGCCAGATTTTCTTTTGTGACAAATGTGAAAGGTGGTTCATTCATTCATTCATTCATTCATTCATTCAAATCAATATATGTAAGATTTTAATTATCTCTCTACCAAAATGAAACCTTACCTGAGTCAGATCATTGCAATCATGGGTTGAAGCATGGGTTCAACTGATCTGACCATCATAGGTGTAACATGTTGTCATGCTGAAAGCAGCCATTAAAAGACAGGTGAATTGTAGCTAATTATGGTCAGCAAGAGTACTTGGATAGACTATGGCATTCGAACGATGCTAGATCAGTATTAAGGGTGCAGTGATTGCGTGCTGTATTTGCTAATATTGTTTAGAAGTTTCGAAACACTGCAACCTACACTTTAGCTTTCGTAACATGGAATTGTGAAAACACGTCTATTAAAAACAAATATGAATTCAGAGCAACACTGTTTACATTTACAGCATCACAAGCACTGGTTATAAAAGTGCATTAAAAGCAGGGCCACATCAGCATTTTTGTGAGCTCTTGAAGGGCGTAAACTAGCTATTATTATTTTTTTTTAAACATATTACTATCTGTTCTACCACTTCAAACCAGTTACCTAGGCTCTGAAACTACAGCAGGCCTATAATATGATGTTTATAGGAAAAATGTCTACCAGAAACTGTTCAGCTGTATGTACAGCATGGTTTTGCACAGGAGCTGCACTGTGATGATGTTCAAAAAGGTCTAGGAAGTCATCATGATGATTTCATATTTAACCGCCCATCAAATAAATGAGATATCATCTTCTGCTATTACTAACAGTGCTAGTGAATAAAATGCTCAGTAGTAGTGTACTAGAGGTCATTTCAATATCACTACTTCTTACCTGTCAATCACGCAGAGCTAACATGAACCACAGGCAAACAGGGGCCCCCTCTGAGCTCAGGCCCCAGACCTAGCCCTTATTATAATCCTTGTCTGGATCTCAGTGATGTTGAGCGTGGCATGATTGCTGTCTCTAGAAAAAAAGAAAAAAAAAAAACGTCCAGTGGGTGGCAGTTTTGCAATATGAGAGAGAGAGGTCAGAGGAGAGACCTGGCCAGACCTGTTTGAGCTGACAGGAAGGCTACGGTAACTCAAATAACCACTCTTTACATCCGTGGTGAGCAGAAAAGCATCTCAGAACGCAAAGAACCTTGCAGCGGACGAGCTACAACAGCAGAAGACCACATCGGCTTCCGCTCCTGTCGGCCAAGAGCACGAGGCGCACCGAACCTGGACAGGTGAAGATGGTTAAAGGGAAAAAAAAACAACAAAACACTGTGTAAAGTCTAGAGACTTTCTGAAATACCAGACACTGAGATGACACCCCCCCCCCCCCCCCCAACAACCCCCCCACCCCCCCCTTAATCCCCCTCCCCCTCCCCCTTCTGATGCTTTATGTGAACATTAACTGAAGCTGTTGCATGATCTTTTTTTTTTTTTTTAATGGTTCCTCGTGGTTGCATCACCGCTGAGTCATGTAGTTCACTCTAGAGCTTTCTGACTGATCCGGTCTCTCATTTCCCCCGGAGAAGGACAAAAAAAAAATCTGGCAGGTAGCCAGGAGTTATTTAGGAGCGTGTCATATTCAGTCAGTACCGTGCATGTGTGTGTGTGTGTGTGTGTGCGTGTGTGTGTGTGTGGAGGTGTAGTGGGCTGAGCAGGAAGCGCAGAGCAATTAAAATCGCGCGTGTCCAAGAGACTGAGTCTCGAGAGAGAGAGAGAGAGAGAGAGAGAGAGAAAGGGTAATCGAGTCGAATTTGTTTTGGGGCGTCGAAAAAAAAAAAAAAACCACGCACACACTGTTATAAATAGTGGTGTGTGAGGAGAGGATGTGAGCCTTGGTGAGCCTTGGTGAGCTGGATATCTACCCACCGAGCATGGAAGTGAAAGAAGAGCGCGCGGACGGTCGCGAGGTGCGCGAGGCTTACACGATACTTGTGGAATCGGACGCGATTGTGCGCAACAAGCGCGCGCTCCGGCGCGAGATGTGCATCAGCCGCATCGTCATTTTCATCCTCCTGATCACCTGCGTGGCCTTCTGTGTCATCCTGTACATCCAACAGGACCATGCAAGCAAGGTGGGAGTCTTCTGCTTTACCTGCTTTACCTCCCTTCCCTCCTTCCATCCTTCCATCCTTCCTTTCTTCCTTTCTTTCTTTCTTTCTTTCTTTGCTTGTTGACATCATTAACAGTTGATTAACAGTCATCTCTGGAGCATGTTCATGAGACTTGAGATGTGAGAAAAGAAGATCTGAAATGATATTATAACCAAGACATTTACAGTGAGCTCCAAAAGTCTGAGCCTGCACATTAACAAGCTTTAATCTGATATTTATTTTAATGTAAATAATAATAATAATAATAATAAATAACTTTCTGCACCATGCTTTTGATATTGACCCCAGATGTTCCTCGAGTGTTATCTCTGAGTCACGCGACATTCCGATGGATCTGATCTAACACAGATTGTCAGGTTTTACACAAACTTGCGTCCGAGCCAGCTCGAGTGCACGCTGTCATTAAAGCAAAAGTGCAAAAGTGGGACGTACCGAATACTAAGAACCTCTGTGCTTCGTGGAAATATCTAACATTCGACTCACTTTCACTCAGGTTTGCCCTTATGCTGATAATATCATTTCTAATAATATCATTTTTGTATTAAATTAGAAAAGAATGCAGCAGAAATGTTACTTTTTAGCTCACTAGACAAATAAAACCACTTCTCAGGTGTGAGAGTAAATAAGGCATGGAGGTAATGTAAGAGAGAATTATTATTATTATTATTATTATTATTATTATTATTATTAGAAAAAGTCTTGTTAGTCTTGATTGATATTTCATTACGTTTGGTAATCGGTTTTATTCTCAGGGTTAAACACATGCACCAAAAGCTGCTGCGCAAATGTGTCACTCTGTTAGTGTTTATGTTTTTGAAAAAGAAAAAGTGTTCATTTTATCTCAGCATCAAATATTTGACTCGACACGTTTCCAGTTCACGTGGGACTGCAATCAAACGTCCGTATTACGATGAGAAATCTCTCTCATCCTCTCATCCTCTCATCCGCAGCTTCTTTTTCTGTGAATCCGGATGTCTTCTGATTATTGTGTTGTGGAAGTATTTCCAAGGAGCTACAAACGTGATATTATGACGTGTGTTTTACAGCGGCGGGGTTTTAAACGCTCGACCGGCTTTCTCTCTCTGAGACTCTGTTCAGTAGTTAAAAAACTATCAGGTGTGGATTTAGTTAAAAATGGAAGCTGTAGAAATATTTCCTGTGCCAAGTGATCAAACAATCTCTCTCTCCCTCTCTCCAACTCTCTGTCTGTCTCTTTACCTCTGTCTCTCTCTATCTCTATCTATCTGCCTCTCTATATCTCCATCTCTCTTTACCTCTCTGTCTCTCTCTATCTTTCCCTCTCTCCAACTCTCTCTCTCTCTGTACCTGTGTCTCTCTTTATCTCCATCTATCTGTCTCTCTCTATCTCTCCCTCTCTCTAACTCTCCTCTCTCTCTTTACCTCTGTCTCTATCTATCTGTCTCTCTATATCTCCATCTCTTTACCTCTCTGTCTCTCACTATCTATCCCTCTCTCCAACTCTCTCTCTCTCTCTTTACCTATGTCTCTCTCTCTATCCCCATCTATCTGTCTCTCTCTATCTCCATCTTTCTCTACCTCTCTGTCTCTCTCTGTCTGTCTGTCTCTCTCTACCTCTCTGTCTCTGTCTCTGTCTCTCTCTCTCTACCTCTCTGTCTCTCTCTCTCTACCTCTCTGTCTCTCTCTCTCTCTCTCTCCCTCTCTGTCTCTGTCTGTCTCTCTCTACCTCTCTGTCTCTGTCTCTGTCTCTCTACCTCTCTGTCTCTGTCTCTCTCTCTCTACCTCTCTGTCTCTGTCTCTCTCTCTCTACCTCTCTGTCTCTCTCTCGCTCTACCTCTCTGTCTCTCTACCTCGATCTCTCTCTCTGTCTGTTTCTCTGTGACTTTCTCTCTTTCTCTCATGCACAGTAAATTAAAACTAGAAATATTCCAGTAGGTTGAGTGTGAGCATCTTGAAACAATTCAACAATCAAAAACATAATGTAAACTCCACAGAAAAATAGTTTTGGGGAGGAAAAGTGTCAAAGTAGCAAAGTTCTGGTCTCCAGACCTGATGTGAAGAAGGGCAAGAAGAGGAGGAAGAGCAAAGAATGGACAGACTCATTACTAGAGAATGTTTCCGTCACAGTCAGAAAGACCTTTATTATCTTACCATACACTATCTTTTACATCTGCAAGCTTTGTTTTTAATTGAGTTGTATCAGATAAATCTGTTTACACTCAATTGACCAGATGTTACTGACAGACAAATCTGAATCTGCACATTTGAGCACATGAGTCTGCTCCTGGAAAGATGTCTGTACACGTTATGCCTGTAATGTGATTTTTTTTCCCCTGCATTTTGATCAAATCATACACACTATATCACACATGGAGCACTTCTTATCTTGTGAATAAATCCCACGTATCTGTTTACATGAAGTGTTAAATCCGTATATGAGGCATGACAGTTAAAAGGCTGGATAAAAGCTAACAGAGGACAACTGGAAGGTTGTGAGATAAAATTCAAACATTGTTAGAGAGCCAGAAAGCACTTGAGCAAGATTTTCGACGCTTGGCCCCTCTGGGTTACATTTGGATTGGCTTCTGTTTCACATGCAGTTTGCTTTGGATGAAGGTGTCTGGCAAGCAGATAAACTTAGACAGCTGACAAATAGGTTTTAAATTGAAGTCTTATCTGCTTCCATGTTCAGTCACTAATCTGTTAATTTTCTGTTCTTTTTACAGAATACCAAAAACAAGGAAAAGGCAAATGGTAATTCTCAATACCGTTCAGTATGATGTAAACGTCTTGGCAGCAGTAATACTGACTTATATTTGCCTGTGTCAAAAAAAGCAAACAGAGCTGTGATTTATGCTGGCAGAACTGTTATAACCTTCTTTTTTTTTTTTCTCTTTCTAGAAACATGTGCCACATTCCAACCCGGCAACGCAGAAGCTCACAAAGTAGATGATCAGACACCTCCCATGGCTTCCCTGAGCAGTAAATAAACACTTCTTACTGTTAGACATGAACATAAAATTCCACGTCCTGTTGGAAGACGTTGTCCTAACGCCTTAAAACCACACAAGTACATCAAACATGAGCTCTGATTATCTGTTAAACTTTTATCACCTTGTCAGACTAGTACAGATTGACTGAAGGGATGTGAAAGACTTGCTATCTCGATGAACTATGACCTGTGAATTCACGTGGTTGTGACGAAGAGCTGATTATTATTATTAAGCAGTGGTCATATATCAGTTTCTGTTTTCTTACTGTTGCTTAGTACACATAATTGTGCAGGTATTTAAGCAAGAATGAGGGCATGAGAACCATGCAAAGTCTAATAAGCTCTCTGTTGTCATTCATTCATTCATTCATTCATAGTAGCTAATAAAGCAGCATGAAGTACATTTTTTTTAGCTTAGCAGAATAAATATATTGCTGAAACCCAAACTTTTACCCTTTAAGACCCTTCTGTATCCTTTCCTTTGGATTTGGAAATCGAGATCGCTAGTTGCAGGAAACCAGCATTTCGTATCTAAATGATATTCTGGATGCGAACGTGACATCCTCAAGCCTTGTTGGTTTTCATAGTTCCCAAGTGTCAGGAAGGAGAAATTAGAAGCTGTTTCCTGGAAGGTCACAGTTCCAGTCTTGAATGAGAGCAGAAACATGACAGGAGAAGTGAGAACTAGTAAACGTGCGTTTGAGTCATCGAGGGACTGACACTTTCGGGGGAAACACTTGCTTAAGAGTCCTTACACAGCTGATTGAGCTGCTGATGAAATCGGTTTACCACTGACAGAAGTGAAAGGTTTGTGGCTGATGATTAACTTAGTGTAAACACTGAACTGCGACAGAGAGAAAATGAGTATTGCACGTAGGGGTAGTGGATGATTTTTAAGGTTATCGATTCGAAACGCTTATTCACATTCACTGAAACTGAGTAACAATAGTGACGATATTGCTATCAAGAACAGGTCCGATACCGTGCATTTAGTCATACTCATAAAAAAAAAAAAAAAATCCTCCTATACCAAGATCCAATACGAGGTGATACTACGTGACAAGCCTAGTGTATGTTCGCGTGCCGATAAACAGATGACACAGAATGGCAGCGATCTGCACGTATTTCGCGATTAACAAAGACGATCAAATCGGAGCAGACTGCGAACTCTGCTACAATTCCTACGCAGGCTAGGTGAGAAAAGTTGTCTGTAGATGAGTGAAAAATTACAACCCAGTATGTTGTTCTTGACAGTCAGCGGCTAAGAGTCAAGGGATTCTAATGCAATGAAAACAAATACGCACTTTACTTACACACTCTCTCCTCTACACCACTACTTGATCCAAAGTAGCTAATGTAGCTAGCTAATTCACTTCGGTTTAAAGTCAGCTCGCTAGTGTTATAAAGAAGTGCGTGAGTACGCATTGTGTGCACTCTTCATGGCTGTTCTTTAAACTGGGAAAACGCACACAGAGCTCAAAGCTGATCGATTAGTACTAAGTAGGCTATTGATATCAGCTATCAGGTGTCAGTATTGATGAGTACTAAAATTCCTGTCCTTATACTCAAGCCTGAAAATGGTATTGATGTATACCTTAATAAACACATTTTGTGTCTTTTCCATATCTGTATATATCACTTTCAAATTACAAGCATATGCTTTAATATACTCTATTTGTTCCTTGTACAGTTCACCCTAATTCAATGAACCCCATCCTGACATGGCAGGCTCATCATAAGCACATGAACGACTTCTGCTTGGAAGGCCCCTGCGAGTCTCTGGTCATACCTCAAGATGGCAAGTACAGACTCGGCCTGCAGATAACGTACGGGGAAGAGAACCCCAAGGAAGAGCAGAGCCATCTGGCTCACAACATTGTCATGTACTCTGACAGTTACAACGATCCGATGACCATTCTGTCCGTCTATGAGACCGTTTACAAGAAGAGCACCTGGTTGAAATCCGTATACTCTGAGGTCATCCATGTTTTCAGTAAGGGGGACAGAGTCAAGGTGCAGAGCGATAACGCCAAACTCATCGACAGAAGTGGACAACCGTGGACGAAAAACTTTCTCACTTTCCAATTTGTTTCCAAACTGAGGGATCTATGAGCTCTTTAGCAGAGCAAGGACATCTAACACACCATCCATATACACTAAACTAATCAAAGCTAACTAACAAAGCTAACATTGCAGAGTGTGATTGGATGAGTGTAATACAACTGTACTGTATTTTTCTTTACCTTTTTCTGTTCTCGGCCAATAGCAGGTGCTGTTATTATTAGTGAAGCATATTGTAATGATTTTATAATATTGTCTCATGCCTAATTTTGGTTTTTATGGTAGGCGTGATGCTCCAGAAGATACACTGAAGGTACACTACCATTAACTTGCGCTAACATATTATAACCCTACTGGTATGCTAGCATAAATTTAGCATGCTCATAGCGGCGGTGATTGTACCAAAAAACAGCTGTTTATAAAGTGAATTACAAGCGTTCAGCATTAACTATTGCTCTGTAATTAACTACAGCAACACTAAGATTACAAAAACTAAACCAAACATGGTGCTAAAGTGAACAAGTGCCATTTGAGATCCAGGACATATTAAGGGAAAAAAAAGTCCTGGTACGTTAATCGGACTTTCACAACAAAGCTACCTGTGTGAGAAACCGCTAAATGGGACGGCCTGGAAAAGGCGCTAACACAGGAAGCGGTGTACGGTGAAAACCCGGACCTGCAGCCTGTTGCACCAGCTGAACACAAGTTCGCTCGGAGCGAAAAGTCGATCCTAATCATCTGTAGGTTGAGGGGAGCTAAAAATTAGCGCAGTCAAGAATTTTTTGCGTAAAGTTATCATATGATTTATGCCACCATGTATTTCACTAGACAGCTAGCTAGATGTTAAATGCTAGTTTAGTTGCTAGCTGTGGAATTCAAACATTTTCAGCATTGACACACTTAGTAGCTAACTTTCTCTTTCAGAAATCAGAATGCTGTATGGAAAACTCTTAACCTTCCTGCTGATATTTCCTCACCGAAAAACAGAAACTTTTTTTTGTAGTATTTCAATTTCAAAATGATATTTATTTTAACCATAGATAAATGAACAAAATCAGTATTTATCCATCTGTTTTCTATCGTATTTGTATTTTTTAATGTTGTATCTTGGTTTTACTCTGCACACATTTACGGTTTTTTTTTAACATTGGTAACTTTTGGTTACCAATTTTCAGTACCCCACCTCTAGGTGTATGTATGTTTGAAGTTATAATGTAAGGCTAGGTTGTATCTATGCCACTTGGTGCAAGCGTTGATCTTTTAGTAGTTCGTAAACTCGACCGGAGCGGACATGTACATTACAAGCTAGGCTACGTTCAGCTGGTTTAACAGGCTGCAGCAATCCATATCTACATATATACATGCAGTATATATACTGTCTACTCAGCAAACAGGCACAAAGAGTACACAGTTATTTTTTTCTTCCTGAGCCACATTCAAATAAACTCTGCATTTTTAGCTACAATTAATCCAGCCTCCTGCGGTCATGTGAACAACTTACTCGCTGTAAAATATGTGATAATATATGCATTTTATATATATATATATATATATATATATATATATATATATATATATATATATATACAGAGTATATAAGGTCTTTATATAATAGAGCTTTACAAGTTTTTCTCTTTGTGTTACTGTGTATTTATGCAAGTTTCTTTTCCATAATTCTCTCACTGTTTATATCATCTTACCCGTGCTTGTGTGTTTGAAAATGATCGTATGGTTTTTGTTTTATTTTGTTGTTCGTTTTTTTTTCTTTTTTGTCTCAAACTGTACTGAGAGAAATTTGCAATACTGTTTAGATGTCGGAATGTATAAAAACACGGACATTTATTATCCTTTTTTTTGAATCTCTGTGCATATACTTTTATTTTGATTGAAGTTAACATTAAGCAGAAAAGGTTGTATGCTCTCTTTTAAATAAAAAAGCAAAAATGATATTTTTTTTCTGACAAAACTGGTCTTGTGAATCATTCCTTCTACGTAAATTCCTTTAATCTATGTCCTGGTTAGACACGCGCAAGGCATGTCCTGCATAGTTTGTCTGTTCGTGCTTGTTATTGTTCTTTCATGCAGGAATTGATGTCATACTGGAGTTTTTTTTGTTTTTTTTTTAAGTAATTTAATCTATTTACACATTTGGCTAGTTTTAGCTGGTTTTGCAGTCAGGTATCCCTTTTGGTATTAAAAAAAATCCACTGACCCTAATGCTGGTACACATTATAATCCAGATAATTCAGGCAAATATGTTGCAACATACTTATTTATTCATTTATTTGAGCATAAACCACCTACACACTGTATTAAAACATTGAATCAAAACATTTTCTATCATATAAACAGCACATTCCTTGGAGTTAGTTAATATAATTTACCCTTGTTTTAAGGTTTAGATTAGAAAAATGAAAAACTACCACTGAGAAATAATCAATAAACCCAGCATGACCAATCTTATAACTATAGATTTACTAAATATCAGCTATAATAACTATTAGAATAGAAGCTGATATTAGTAATCATCTTCGCCATCATGTAATTTAATAAATAAGGGCCGTATTCAGAACAGTGATTTAGAGGATTTAATAGCGAAATTGAACACATCAGTATTCAGCCCTCAGACATAACTACAAGTTAAGCGAGTCCAGGTCCACTTTCGCTAAAAAGTTCTCATTCATATTAGTCTTTTTTCACTTACCAACAAAAAGGTGCCAAAAAAACCTTTTGGAAAAAAAAAAAAAAAACAGAAATGTGAATCTTAAGAAATTAAGTTGAATATAATATCGATTCTGAAATACAGAAACTATCAGAAATTCAGGCCTTGAAAATTTAGGTTAAAAGATTCAATTAATAAAATTACCATAATAAATTAATAAAAATAAAATTCAAGGAGTGAAAAATTCTCTGATTGAGAATTGACTCTGATTTCATTCCATAACAAATGCAAATCTTTTCAGTGGTGGACAAATCATGAATTCATTAGCAAACTCCAGTGTGTGGCCCAGTCCCATGTTTTAGTTTAGCTGAAATCTAACTAAAAAGTGGTAGCTAACATAATGTAATAATATAAAGGAAGTAAGTTAGCTAGTTAAGCATATTAATGATAAATAAGGGAAAACAACAAGTACGTATATGATCATTAATGTATTATAAGTGATGTGGTGTTCTCTCCTCACATAAAAGATATTCAAGTCTGGTTAATGTCTTTATTTTCTTCTTGAAATGTTTAGCTACAAAGTAAAGGCTGCTTATAGACAAAGACAAACTAATTATAGGCATGAACACAGAACAGGTGCGCACATTAGGTAACAGACCAATGATGAGACATATACTTTAGATATTTTTATTAGTTAAAATTGCATGTGATATGAATTTCACGTGCTAAATATCACTTGTATTAAAATGTAAATGGATTGTCCATGTGTAGGAAAAAAAAAAGATAAAACATTATACCTGGAATTAAAAAAAAATCTTCCAGTGTGTTTATAAGTAAAAAATAACATTCCGGTCTAAAATATTAAATGCTGATGACCAGAATTAGATCATTTGTGAACAAAATATTGCATTATTCTTGACATGTGCAACAGTTTTGGACTGGTATTTTTGATATATCTATCTTGAGTAATAATAATAAAAATAATAATAAAAAGTTAGCTAAGGTGTTCATTGGATTTTGAAACATTTTTTTTTTTTACTGAAGTTAAGCTTTTGTGTAGAATGTTAGTTAAGATATATAACAAAGACTTTGAGAATGGAAAATAGTCTAGAGAGCAAGAGAAATCAGAAACCTGAAGTGTGGCCACTCCGCATGGAAGGGCTAAATGATCTGTGTTAGGATTGTCTCTGTTGATGTTAGGATTGTAAGATTGTGAGACATCGAGCTAGACTTTTAACCCAATAAATGATTCAGGTGGGTAATGGGTTTGGATTCATATTCAAGCCGCTTTGGATAATATAAATAGTTAATCTAAACTATGAGTTAAGGCTTTCATTGCTTCCATGATAAGTCTTTACTGTAAAGATTTTTTTTGTGCCTCTGCTTTCACACAGGACAAAGAACAATTGATAAGGCATGGAAAGAGTAGTCTTTAATTAGCCTCATCAGACAGATAAGGATTTGATAGCAATATGTCAGTCTTAAGTGAGCTGATTTGCAGCCTGCATTATAATATTGGCTTACACTGGAAGCTGAATAAATGCTCATATTCATGCTAATTGTGACCTGAACGTGTCCAAACACAAAATTTGATTTCACAAGCTGTGATTTGGGAGGCTTTTTGGCATAGAGCATAGCATCACACCTCACAGCTCCCGAAACCCCGGATCAATCCTGACCTTGGGTTATTGTCTTTAACATTCTTTCTCTTGTGCGTTTTCTTCCCATATTTACAGTTTCCTCCCAGCAATACATGCCAGTAGATAATTGTCTGAATGGAATGTGTGTGTGTGTGTGTGTGTGTGTGTGTGGGTTTGGTATCCCAACCATTGCATATTTCTATCTCACACTCATTTCTCCTGGGAACAGCTCCAGATCCACCATCACCCTGATCAAAACAAAGCACTTGCTGAAGATGATAATGCCATAATATACTAGTCTCACTAACAAAACATCACCTGGATTAGTACTTTATATAAACCAAAATGTATGACTTTTTTATAGCTAGGTAGGTAATTAATGAATCCCGTTCAGATATGTTAGTAATATTTGATTGACAATGTTATTCGGTAGTAAAAACTGGTTATAATATTATAGCAAATAAGCACTTTTACATTTGCTATGATGCACACCGAAGCCAACATTGTATCGAAATGAAACTCCCCGACTTAGACAATGATTTACAGCCAGGTAACCAGTACACATAACTAATTATAAAGCTATAAACAGTCGTTCTCTCACAGCCACTCCTTTTTTCTTTTTCACTTGAAAAAAAAACGCATCTCGTCATATTACCGAAAAACCGCAAATTGAACATCTGTCCTGAAGATGTCGGAAATCTTAAACACACAGCTTTAGCGCTGGAGACACTGGAGACTCCTTCCATAGACCTTAAATAAATGTCTCCTTACAGAAAACTTCACGTATCAACACTTACATGTTTATTTTTCCATGTTAATTAACAATCAGGTTACTATTAGTCTTGGATGATAGAGCGATAGATCGTCTACTGTGTATGAGCCGTTACTCCAGAAACGCCAAACTCGTTACTGTTATGTTGCAACTGCACTGCAGCAAATAGCAATGCCAAAAAGCTTTGTGATCATTCCCCAAAGGTACAGAAAGCAAAATAAGTCAGCCAGCTGCATCATTTTCTCGACGAGAAGTGATGCAAGTCCCAAACGTTTTACTGTTCTAACCAGTCTTGGCAGCAGATCACAAAACACCACTTGAGAACTTTTCTAACACTAACAGAACCATTTAGAAAGTATTTTTGTTCTTCAGATCTTTCTTACCGTCATCCTGTCATTGCCTCACGTCCTCCGTGAATAACTTGCTCACTATTTTTCTATTTGAGCGCCAAAGCTTTGATGTCGTCTCTTAAAGCTATTTGATGCCACATCTGCCTTCACTTTACAATCAAGAAATGTCCATCATCTTCCATTTTACCTAATCCTAAGCTTAACTCCTGATGAATGTTTCATTTTTTACTTATTAACCCATGGCTTCATCATCAACGCTGGTATAGTTATTGTAAATTGATCAAGTTTTTCAAATGTTATTCGCGTAGCAGTTACACTAGTAATGATTCACTGTTATGAGTCAGGGAAGAATAACTTGTAATAATAACAGTAATACACTGTAATAGGGTAGAATGTATAACCACAGGCGAAAGGCTATATCCTCATTTCAAAAAGTCCTTATCTGCTGTAAATGAAGGAAGGATTTTTGTTTATAATATGACGATGAATAACTAGAAAAGCTTGTTTCTCAAATTTGTTTGCATAAGAAGTCTGAGCTTTCTGAAGGAATTCCACTGGGACGCTCATTGCCTCCATGCTCATTTACTCACACTTGTAATAAAATTCCCAGGTCATATTATGTGACTAGTGCATATTTTTCTTACTTAAGAACATATGAATGAAGTGACAGCATCCTGGACGTATTTCACAAGAAATGATCGCAATCGCAGCAAAGGGCATGAAAATATCTAGAGGAGGAAGTGCAGCATCTTCCTGAAATACAAGTAAGCGGATAAAAGATCTTATAGTGACCTTGTGTATAATAGAGGGCCTGAAGGCAGCCGCAGTATCAGAGAGCGCGATTAAATTTGAGCACAAGGTGCCGTGAATTGCGCTCACACAAAGGTATTCGTGAAAGTTGAGCAGTGAAGCGAGCGTGAGTACAATGCTACAAAAACAACATTTCAATAGCTGTTTATTCATGTGAATCAATCCACACATAATCGATTAATCAAGCACCAATGTAAACTACCAAGAAGAAATTGGAGAAGGAATTTGTTTTAAACATAAAATATGAAAGGATCGTTCTCTCTACCTCTTTACTGAACCTACCATAAATCACATAGACGTCATCATCATCATCATCATCATCATTAAGTGCAACGGTCCGAAACTAAACAGGCTAAAGTTAAACAGTCTGTGACAGATGATTTATTCAGTGGTTTTGCAGGTAGCGATTAGAAATGATTTTTTCATTTTGGTTCGTTCTGAACAGAAAGGTTTCTGCTCCAGCGTTTACGCCTCCACTATTTAATGAGAAACCAGTTAAAACACAATAAAAAGTTGCTTAATAACGTTCTTTACATTTATATGATGGCGTACTCTGCTTCTTGGAAACCTGGGGTATATACAAATAAAACCAAACACTGCATTTAACCCGAAACATGTTTATTTTTAACATTTTCATACCGTCTTTCTACTTTGCAGTATGAGTACAGAATCGTAAGAACGAAAAATTTCTACCTGGATTATTATAGCTATCTAATGTCATATCTTTCCGTAGCCAGATTTTATTCTTCTTGGGAAAATGTTTAGGTTCAGGCTTTACGTTCTTGAAATCTGGAACACTGGAATGGAAAAATAATGTTATTAACCAGTTGAACAGCTTTTAAAATAATGGCGTCACTCTGGAACAAGTTCGATTTTGATTACGTTGAGATTTACGTGTTTGTGTTCCCTGTAATCTCTGTTTGCAGGTTTGCGTGGAAAGAAGAAAGCATGACTCACCTTATTGTTTATGATCAGTCATGCTTTTAAAGGTAAAGAATTCCTATTAAAGTTCACACAAACTTTTTTCCGCATTCTGTCTAACAGGTCCTTTTAGCTTCTTGTTATCTAAGCAAGAAAGTCTGCATGCTGCAAGTGATTTGTGTACTTTAAAAGAGTATTGGGCCTGAAAACAGTTTTGCACACAGCACTGTGTGGTGCAGTAGCATCAGCAGTGGCTTCACTATGGTATTACATTCTAGCCAGGAATAGAGGCCTGGGAGCAACATTCAAAAATAAAAATCCACACTGATCATTTTTCATAATAGACATCATCGATTATGTCGACTAAATCGATACAGCTCTAGTGCAGGAGAAACTGTCGAGAGCACTTCAGTTCTGCGAGCACTGAGCTCTGAGACACACTCATTTTTTAATGACCACGCTTACTTATACTGCTCAGCAAGCTCAGGTCAGCCGTCCTCACACTCTTATTAAACATTTATGCTAAACATAAAATGCAGCATGAGGAGTTCATTGCTAGCAAAACACAGAAAAATCAACATAAAATGTATCATGATGCCCCTGATTTATTAAAACTATGTAGGCTACTCATTATTGGTATTGATATTACTCTGTAAAATATTAGTGTTATTAGTGCACCCCTATTAAAAACATCGCACTGGCGCTTGTCTATTCTACGGAAAGCATTTCATATTTTTGTAACTTTATGTCCTATTACATGCAACTTTTTGGTAAAGTTTTTTATGCTTAAGTATTTGTGACTTTTCCCAGCATTTTTTAAAGTTACTCAGTTTAACTAAATGCATTATTTTTTGCCATTTAGGCCTTTCTGTTTATAAACGGTCTGGTGCTGAGGCAAAACACACGGTGTAAAATTAATCCGGAGTTGGCAGAAAGTCAGTGTATAAAAAATAAGCACATGATTAGCCATGAAGTGAAACCAGACACACAGATTAGTTTTTTTTCTTTCAACTGTTGAGAACAGAAAAGTTTGCATAGTGCTTTTTTACTGGAATAAGGAAGCTAGTTTTATGCAATCCATATGATTGCATAATATGATTTCAGCACATTAAGAGTAAATGAGGTTTTTCTCTTTTTATTGCATTGTGAAGGTTTCATTTAATAAAATGTTATAATGTTATCCTAGATCCTCTTTACTTGCTTTAATTAGGAAATTTTGACTTGATGCATTTATGAAATATTTTAATATTATGCTGTTGTGATATAAATGTACGAGTGAGGCAATTTGGCTTTTTCGTTCTTGAACTTTCCACTGACAGAACAGGAGCCGAATGTGATTAATTTCACCACTCATTTCCAAAAACATCCCAGTAGTTTCCTGTAGTTATGTAGTTTTCCTAATGACTGTGCGTGTGGTATCAGTACATGGAGAGAACTCGGAGGAAACCAACACGTGGAAAACATACAAATCTACAGACAGTAACTCAAGGTCAAGGATGGAACACTGGAGCTGTGAGGTGGCAAAACTACCCTGTAATTTCCACCACTGTAACAAAATGTACAAAATAAAATAAAATCATGGCCCCAGTTGCTATGCTACACAGACCCCTGGTGTGCCTTGATCGCATTGTGACATATTCTTATAAATCTTGAAGTGACTAATGTGCAATACATACTATTACGTTCCCTATTGTTGTGTGCCTTGTTGTTGTGTACTGCCCTCTCCTTGGTCTGTGTAACCCATGTAATTGAATATACAGTATGTGTATGTGTCTATAAATAAAATGGCGGTTCATTTGGTTGGCAGTAGATCCTGAACTCTGCTCCTAAATCTTTGCAGAAATTGGAGAAAAAGGAGCTCATCTATAGAGTTTACCCAGTCCTAATTTACCGTTTACTTGCTTTCTGTTACGTTTGCTTTCCCCAAAAATCCCTGATGTACAGGAAATACAAGTCTACCTACCATGAGTGACACACTGTTGATTTCACTAAACAGATGAATGATGAGTCCTTTATGATGAAATCTAATCTCACAATCTGCTACACCTTAAAGAAAAAGGTTTCACTACAATATTTGGAGTGATCCTAATTTTCAATTATTGTTCTAACATTGCACAAAAATACTTATTATGCATTGTAATATATAGCGGATGAATCGGTCAGCACACAGTTTCCATTTTGTTAATCCTGGAGTGGAATTCCCACCAACAACCGCTTGTTAAAAACAGTTATCTACTGAACAGGCTACTTGCATATCCACTTCTGCATTATGAACAAGTTGACACTTCTAGCTCGTCCGCTACAATGGCAGCGGCGCTATATTACACCTGGTGTGTGCAAGAGCGCCTGAAAATAAACTTCAACAATGTTCATTATATACATAAGAACACTTGCGAAGATCCTTGAGAAAGGCTCCAGACTGTATGTTTTGTACATATGCTTCATAAACCACAATGAAGGTAGTAAACATTAGCCCAACACTATCATTTATAAGACCTAAGAAAAACCCAACATTAGATATTGCTGTTTCTCTGAACTGCTGGATGTAAACAGTGCAACCGGAGAAACAAGATTCCTGCTGTTTCACAACAAAAATACGTCATATAGAAATACGTCATCTGCAAATAGCACATTCTTGAGTTACAGTGAGGGGAAATAACTATTCAGACACCACTGTTTTTTTGTTATTTAATATACTTCCAGCATATATATCCAGTTCAGGTTTACACACATAATGTCTTCTGACTTTTCATGAACAAAAATATGAACAAAAAATATGCATTCATAGGAATAAACAAATATTTGCTTAAAGAAGTTTAAAAAATTAATAAGGAAATGATATTAAAAAAATTGCAAATGTAAAGGTTACTTCAAAATAAATCAATTTCTAGATATAAATGCTGTTGTTGTTCAAACTGCACCTGGTAGCATTATAAAAGACATTACCATTGGTTGGAAAGATTTCATGCTACAAATAGCAATCATGGTGAAGAAGCTCCATAAAAGGTTCTCAGGAATAATATTATTAAACAACACTCGAGTGGAAAATGCTACAGATAACAGCCATAAGACATAACAAAGACCTTCATAGTCCCTGTCAGTACAATTGGTTTGATAAAACTGTACACAGGTGCAATGTTTATGGAATAACAGTGAAACACGGTGGTGGGAGCATCAGGAGATGGGGCTGCTTCTGTGGCATTACACATTGTCAAAGAAGACATGAATGGAGAGATGGGACTGGGACATATTAGAGGAGAATTTAATCTCATTCTAATCTCATCTAGAATCTAAACTGAATCTGGAGAGAAGATGGATGGTACAACAAGACAACGATCCCAAACATGCAGCCACAGTAACTCAAGAAGGCCTTGCATTGGGATTAAGTCTCCTGACCTAATCCCATTGAATATTTACAGAGAATTTTGTCTCCTGACTTAATCCCACTGAAAAGCTATGGAGAATTTTGAAATTGCGAGTCCATCAGAGGGGCATCTTTTAACTTTGGGGAACTGAAGATTGATGATTTTCCAAGAGAAATGGGCCAGAATTGAACCACAAAGCTACAGTTCATTACTTGTTACAAGAGACATCTAAAAGTTGTAATTGCCGACAATGGCTTTGCAAAAAAGTCCTAATGTTGTTAATTTGTGGTGTCTGAATACTTTTTTCCCCCAATCAATTTAGTTTTTTTAAAACATATATTTGTATATTTACATTAACATTTACATTTATGGCATTTGGTACATGCCCTTATCCAGTGCTCCACTGCAGTCTCTATCAATAAATACCCTATCAGTCTAAAAACCCTATTTGGGAGGATAGTGTAGTATGAAAAACACACAAGACATGGATTTTTTTTAATTACAAAGTGCTAATTTAAGTACTTCAGGAAGATGTAGGTCTTTAGTTGTCCTTTGAAGACAGACAGTGACTCGGACAGCTGTTCGGATATCTAGGAGAACTTCATTCTACCAGCTAGGGGCCAGAACAGAGAAGAGTCATGATGCATGCCTTCCTTGTACCCTGAGAGCTGAGAGATGGTGGGAGCAGTCGACCAGTGCTAGAGGATCAGAGGGAGCGTGGTGCAGCGCAGGGTGTGATAAGGGCTTTAAGATAGGTGGGTGCTGGTCTTTGTCTTTTTCACTGGCAGCTGCAGGAAGCCAGTGGAGGAAGTGTAGCAATGGGGTGGTGGGAGAACTTGAAAACAAGTCGTGCAGCTCCATTCTGGCTCAGGTGCAGTGGACAATGGCGATGGTATGCAGAGGCAGATCCGCTAGGATTGAGTTGCAGTAGTCCACTCTTGTAAAAACAAGGACAAAAACGGACAAATCTTTCTGATGTGTAAAAGAGAAACCAACATAAGCGTGTCAGTTTAGCACTGTGAGACGAGAAGGACAGTTGATTGCCCATGGTTAAACTCTCATGCTAGACTAACATAGCAGTGGTTTATGGGATCGGCTCCTGAGTTCTTGTTTTTTGGTTAATTTCAGGTCAGTGATAGATTCACTCAACCAATCGGACTCAATGAGTGAGTTAAGTCTAACCACTATCAAAATCAGAAAATCATGTTTTTAAAAATCATTTTCCATTTAAAGTGTTTATTACTATGTTATACTTAAACCGTCTACAAACTTTAAGTTTTTTCTTAAGTTTCTTAAGCCTGCCTCTGCCTCTTGTTCCTGAAGATAAACAGTGGAGGAAAGTCTAAAGTCTAATAAAAATGGTCCTGGGGTTTTCAGTTCCTTTTATTTGAATGTGGCTGACCATGATGACGTTCATTTGATTGCATGAGTCGATTGCATCATTGCCTCATTGCGTTCCATTTGTGTGCATTGTCATCTTGGTTCTGCATATTTCGTTTTCTCTATCAGCAATGGTGATAATCTCATTTTGAGATTTTCCTCAAGGGGACATCAAAAGTCCTGCTGTAGAACATGTAATTACTACTGCATGACTACTAAATGTATTTTTTTTCAGAGCCACACATTTCTCATTATATCAAACATTCATTAGGAAGCCAGAAGCTGAGTTTCATTTTCCGATTGTTCATGAAGAACGGATGTGGATGGAAGAATGTGTTGGACGTCAGCCATACTGTCACTACGAAATAGCAGAAATGATGAATGATCAGAAATGCTGATACAATCGCAAGTCCACTATCAAACTCATTATTCTCATATAATACATAATAATAAGAATAATTAGGTGTGACTAAATAATTCACCCTCATCATTTTGGATAGACTTTTTTTTTTTTTTTTCAAATTTCAAGTTTCAAAATTGAATCAGAGTCAGATAAACAAAGTACACAGGAGTTTAACTTGGCAGCTCAGAGCAAGAATGTGTAAACAGGCAAAGTGTATGACAAAGTGCAGACAATACAGGAATATATTGTAAGAGGGTTATATCATTTGTGGTTTATTTTAGTGAATGCAGTTAATAGAGGTACAGGAATACAAAGTTCTTTTGTTTTTGGGTTTTCAGATCTTTAATGGTTCAATTCTGTGTCAGAGTCAGAGGGGGAATTACTCAGATCATTACTACAATAATACAGACGACAACTTTCCTCGCAAAGCCAGACATCTCGCTTCACCAGAAAGTCTGGAACATTTAGTCAGAAGCTGTCTGTTCATGAAAGGGGCCAATCTGACTGCCACAGGAGACGAGCAACCACAGTTGGCAATAACAGTGGATTATCTTGTTTACTTAGCTCATAGTGCTTCATACAGATACAAAGCATCTGAGCCAACTGGACACGGGTGCATCTCGTCGGCCAGCTGGTATTCCTCAGGGCTCGATTTTAGGTCCTTTGATGATCATAATGATGGTATAAAAACAACCATCTTTTGTATCTCGGCTGAAAAATAAACAGCAACAAAATTGTTTATGATAACTGCTAATAAACTTATATATGTATACATGTCTGTGGATGTAGTTCTCCTTATTTTTATACAGTACAACAGTGGAAGCACTTGTTCTTAATAGACTAACAATATCTTTTGACTTGAATACTCTAAAGTGAGCTTTGTACAAGAGAACTCTATTGTAGCTTTGTGGCTGCAGAATATAGTAATTAAAGACCCAGAGACACTGACACGCTTGCAAATCATTCATTTTAATGTTGACAACCACGATAAAGAAGACAGTGAAGTGGCATGACAGACCTGTCAGCCTCGGGCTAGGGTTCCTTACACCTGAGTACTTTGTTGAGCTTAGTGACAGCACAGATCTGAAGTTATGACCATGAATCAGATGTGACAGTCAGAGTACCTAAAAAAGTTGCGTCGGTTATTATTGTTTTTTCCTTACATACATGACATATGAAGTCATTTCTCATACAGAGGTTTAAGGTCAGTGGAAAAAGACATCAGTGAATGTTGAGTTTGATTGAACTTTGAGTGCAGTGATGAAGCATGAATCCAATTAGTGAACAACAGCTAAAGCTTCTACGTAAAATGTGACCACTCTGCCCACAAAAAAAGAACAAACAGTAGCTCTGACGGTAGTTGTGAAGGCATCAAACTGGGGTCTAATTATGATAAAGTTAAAAATAATATATTCCACAGCACTGTTCTGGATTCTGGATTCTGATTGGTCAGAAGGTGTTGGTTGTTTCTTTAGTAATAGCTCATTCACAGAGACCTGTAGGGTTTTAAATTTTACAAATCTTATATGCGATCAAGGAGAAATTTATGTAATATTTATGGAAGGAGTCTCCAGTGTCAGAGGTAAAGGTGTAACTAAGTTTTCAGGGCAGAAGACTTAACATGGAACATGGAAAGCTGTGTGTGTTTTTTTGTCTTATTAACTTCAAGAGAGAGAGAAAAAAAGGAATTTTGTTTCTTAGACATTCCATAACATTAAATGCAACTGGAAGCGGATAAAAAGTACGACGCATAGTTCTTTAATGAATTAAAAATTATAATAGTTGGCAAATGTCTGTTGTATAAGAGGAATAAAACACTTCGAAGCATTTTGTTATTGGACAATAATCCACCATGTCATGTTTTATTCCTTACATACCTAATAGCTGAGTGACTGTTATTGAAAACCTAGATACGATAGTCAGCTTTAAAAAAATAAAAAAGTTATAATCTAGCTATAATAGCTACCTGTATTAAAACTACGTCTTCCATCACCCCCAGCAAATTACATGCGTCACTGATTACTCACACCTGTTTTGCGTTTCCCTAATTAGTAACACTATTCAAGTCCCTATTTGTCTGTGTTTTGTTGTCCAGCCTTTTTCCTGTTGTAGTATGCTTGTATGTTTTATGCCATGGCTTCCTAGCACCTGCTTATGAGCTTATGTTTCTAGCTTTGTTTTTTTTTTTACTTTTTTTATATTACTAATAAAGAACCTGCACTTTCATCCGTGTCCCATAACTGACACTAGTTAGCAATTACATTTGTGGTCCGGTTTTATTCTTTTACATAAATAAGGTGAGGTTTGTGTTAATAGTTTTTTACTATTTACACAAACCTCACCTTTGTTAGCGTTGTGTTGCTGTTGCATTGCAGTTGTGACGGGACACACTGTCTAAACATCCTTCATTGACAGACAGCACCACACCATCTCACATAAACTCATAGACCAGGTTAAATTGGACTCCTTTTTATTCACATGCTGTTCGTAGCTGGAGGATGAGACGTTAATTTTGTGAGCTACAGTATGTCACTGATATACACCAATCAGCCATAACATTATGACCACTGACAGGTGAAGTGAATAATATTGATTATCTCGTTACAATGGCACCTGTGAAAGTGTGGGATATATTAGGGAGCAAGTGACCAGTCGGTTCTCGAAGTTGATGTGTTGGAAACAGGATAAATGGGCAAGCGTAAGGATTAGAGAGACTTTGACAAGGGTCAAATTGTGATGGCTAGATGACTGGGTCAGAGCTTCTTTAAAACGGCAGGCCTTGTGTTGTGTTCCCGGTATGCAGTGGTTAGTACCTACCAAAAGTGGTCCAAGGAAGGAGAACCGGTGAACCGGCAACAAGGTCATAGGAGCCCAAGGCTCACTGATGCGTGTGGGGAGTGAAGGCTGAAGTCTGGTCCGATCCCACAGAAGAGCTACTGTAGCACAAAATGCTGAAGAAGTTAATGCTGGCTCTGATAGAAAGGAGTCAGGACACACAGCGCAGCTTGCTGCGTATGGGGCTGTGTAGCCACAGACCTGTCAGAGTGCCCATGCTGACCTCTGTCCACTGCCAAAAGTGCCTACAATGGGCACGTGAGCATCAGAACGGGACCATGGAGCAATGGAAGAAGGTGGCCTGGTCCAATAAATCACACTTTCTTTTACATCATGTGGAAGGCTGGGTGCGTGTGCATCGTTTACCTGGGGAAGCGATGGCACCAGGATGCACTATGGGAAGAAGGCAAGCTGGCGGAGGCAGTGTGATGCTCTGGGCAATGTTCTGCTAGGAAACTTTGGGCCCTGGCATTCATATGGATGTTACTTTGACACATACCATCTACCTAAACATTGCTGTAGACCAGGTACACCCCTTCATGGCAACGGTATTCCCTAATGGAAGTGACCTCTTTCGGCAGAATAATGTCTCCTGCCACACTGTAAAAATTATTCAGGAATGGTTCGAGGAACATGACAAAGAGTTCAAGGTGTTGACTTGGCCTCCAAATTCCCCAGATCTCAATCCAATCGAACATCTGTGGGATGTGCTGGCCATCAAGTCCGATCCATGGTGGCCCCACCTCGCAACTTACAGGACTTAAAGGATCTGCTGTTAACGTCTTTGCGCCAAATACCACACACACCTTCAGGGATCTAGTGGAGTCCATGCCTCGATGGGTCAGGGCTGTTTTGGCAGCAAAAGGGAGACCAACACAATATTATGCAGGTGGTCATAATGTTCTGGCTGATTGGTGCAAAGCAGTGAGTCATTCACATTATGATTCATGAATTTGTGGTTCTGATAATGATCAACAAGCTTACTGATTGTTGACAGATGCTTTTAAAGAATGCACTTTTCGAAAGTTCAAAGAAATATTGTGTGAGCAATCCCCACAGTTGCTGTAGTTTTTTTTCCAAAACATGTTCTGATGTGTTTTCTCTACCTGTCCTGCTGCACTTTATTGCCAAAATATATATTCAGTAAGCAACTTACACAGGATCTAACATTGCACCATGAAGAACAATGACGAAATAAAATTCAAATGTCTGTTCACTCCCTTGTTTTTCTTGTTAACGACAAATAGTTAGACATTATATAATGAATGAATTATTAGCATGAATTAGCCTTGGCAGTTTGAACCAGTAAGGTTGTCATGGTGTTTGCTCAGACAAGTGTTTTAAACTACAGATTAAAAATGCTTTTCAGTCTTTTTTCTGTCTAGCAGCTGTTCTTTCTTTCTTTCTTTCTTTCTTTTGTTTGTGATAAATATAGAGTGTGTAAGAGATTTTATGGAAAAGTTGTTCTCAAAAATATGAAAAACAAGTTTAAAATGCAGAACAACGAATGATAGACGAAGTTTGAAAGGACGCGTCAGAGACCTGAACGTTTCCTGTGTTATTGAGTTAATCATGTGACCTACTAATGATGAAATGTGGCCACGTCCCCCCAAAAACAAGCACTTCTAATAAAGCTCATAAAAAGTGTATGGAGTACATACGTGTAAAATGTGAAGACATGCTAATTTCTGTGATTTATACCGAGATTATCCCATGTGAATCAGTCAGAATTATTACACACATCCACTGCTGATGTTACTTAACACATGTCCGGGTAAAACAAATCCCACAGAATGATTAGTGGGTGTAATCTTTTTGTTTCCTTTTGGTTTTCCGAGCAAATATACAGATTGTACAATGAGTCTGTAATATTTTCACCATCAGCTTGTGTGGGTGTTTTTTAAATGGCTAATTAATACAAGGAAAGCATAAGACTAGATCATCACCATCAGAAATTTCACCCCAGTAAATGTTAAGCAGAGCACAGCTGATCCTTTGTATACAGTATGAATTTGCAGAAGATGAGAGATGCACTTCTGTTTAAATCGTTAAATCTGTGATTAAACCACCACTCCTCTGATATCGCTTTAATAAAAATAATCTCAAAAATGTCATCAGATCCTGTTTGTTAACGACATGTGTAAAACCAAAATTGGTAACACCAGTTTATCATGAAACCTGATAGGATGGAAACACACACCTACTGCTGCTTACACCAGCACGCACCCACTTGCTACTTCCTGTATGTTTTATTGTCTCTGCAGGTGCGGAGGTCGAACTACTTTCACCCACAGGTTGTCAGGCTGCCAATGATCTGACGCTAGCCACACCTGTGTGTGCGTGTGTGCGTGCGTGTGTGTGTGTTTGTCTGTCTGTGAGAGTGTGATCAAATTTCAGTATCGTGACTCAGCAGTGATGCAATCCTACAAAAACACATTCCTGTACTGCTGTACTGGAGGTACAGACACATTCATTCATTCATTCATTCATTAAGGAACTATACATTTGTTATAAAGTTGAAATGCTTACTGAAAGCAATCTAGCTAATCATGAATAATAAACATATTTATACCACAGTGCAAATGAAACTGATTAATCTGATTGGTCAGATTAAGGTGTGCATTATTTTCATATAACAGTACAGGTAATTCCGGCTGGAAAACAGTAGGTTTATATTAATGCGCCCGTTCTGAAACGTTATTATTTCTATAGTAACAGTTCATTCACAAGAACTTGTATGGTGGACGCTTCAAATAATCCAAGACTAATAATAAATGGATTTACAAACAGGTTGTTGTTGATGTAGTGACATTTTTTGTTAAGTGACATTATGGAAGTACGCTTTCCATTTTCTCAGTTTTCTCACTAAAATGACAGGCTGCGCTTTGTTTGTGTGTGTGTGTGTGTGTGTGTTTGTGTATGAGTGAGCGAGAGAGAGGTGAAGAATGCCTGTTTATCCCAGCTATAACGTAAGTGAGAGCAGGAACTAACTTGTCTCTTGGATGTCACACAACATTAAATCTAACTATAAACCAGTAAAATGTGTGATGTGTTGTTAAATTAATTAATTAATTAATTAATTAATGTGTATTATGTGTATAAGTGGAATAACACACAACAGATCGGGCTTTTATTTGAAAATAATGCGATTCGGGGGGTGGCGGCACTCCGCTTGCACGTCACGCCACATCACACCACCCCAGCGTGCATTATTTTCATATAACAGCACCATCTGTTGTGTGTTATTTCTTACAAAAACTGTACACTGATTAGCCTAATTTAATTACACACCCTAATAAAAATGGATACATATATAATATATAGATTTTCTACAATCTAATTCAAATTCCATTGCTAAACCTTTTATTTCACATCTATTTTGTGTCCAGGAAAATACTGTACACTTACTGTGAGTACAATCCCACGTCATTCACTTTAATAGGAACACCTGTACACATGCATGTTCATGCAGTTATGCATAAAATCATGCAGGTACACGTCAATAGCTTCAGTTATGAAGCATAGAGATCACACCTTTTGGCTGGTTTGAGTATTTCAGAAACTGCCGATCTCCTGGGAATTTCACACACAACAGTTTCTAGAGTTTACACAGAATGATGCGAAGAACAAAAACCATCCTGTGTGTGGAAGGTCTGCAGACTGAAACACCTTGATGATGAGAGAAATAAGTGGAAAATGACCAGACTGGTCTGAGCTCACAGGACGTAAATAGTAGCTCAAATAATCACTCTTTACACCTGTGGTGAGCAGAAAAGCATCTCAGAACTCACAAGAACAGGAATCTGATGCTATCAGATTCTTGTTGTAACGCCTGATTATTTGAGTTACTACGACCTTAGTGGCAGCTCGAACCATCTTGACCATTTTCCTCTTATCTCTCTCATCAAGAAGGCATTTCCAACCACAGAACTGTCGCTCACTTAATGTTTTTTGTTTTTCACACCATTCTGTTTAAACTCTAGAGATTATTGTGTGTGAAAATCCCAGGAGATCAGCAGCTTCTATTCTGACATCAACAGCTTTTATTCTGATGTTTGATGTGAACCTGAGGCTCTTGACCTGTATATGCACGATTTTATGTATTGTGCTGCTGCCACATAATTGGCTGACTAGATAACTGCAGCATGAATGTTTTCCTAACAAAGTGGACAGTGAGTGTATATGGTATTATCTCATCAATACAAGTAAACTTTGATCATTAGACTAAAGCCACTAGATAATAGCTATCTATTATAACAACCAGACATAAATGTACACCGTGCCTGACTGGAAAAGAGATCATTGTGCACATCAGCACATCCAGTCGAACTGCATTTTTACCCTTACGTCAGCGTGTATAGGAATTTCCCTACTGGTTATATGGTACAGAACTCTTTATCTTGCCTGACCTGAGTGTCGTCTAAAAAAAGTGCAACCCATTTTAGTCTATCTTAATCTGTCATACACTCCTCAGTGCCTTCAGGTGTAAGAGACTGATTAAGATAGTGTCCTGAACAAATACGGATGCGAACAGAAAGAGGTCAGGACTGGAATTGTGTGAGTGTTAGGTCTTTACTTTCATGAAGACCAACTGTCAGATATGAATTCGAGATTGAAGAACAATCGGAGCCAAAATTCACACACCATGCTGACACTGCAGATATTTTAGAATGTGGAGGTTTTCCTGTGTTTTCCAAAAAGAAAATAAAAATAGGGCCCATTTCAGGTTTAAAAAATATTTGGAGCAGTGAACAGTTCCAGATCCAGATAGTGGCACTGTGTTACACCCTTAACTGCTTAGGTGCAGTCCAATCCAAACAGAGATATTATGATTTTTTTGTGAGCCAAAAATCAACACATGAAGAACAAAGAAAGCCAAAATGAGATTTGTTAGGTAAGTGCTTGTGTTCAGTAGTGCTACAGATACGAAGCAGTCCAACTACCAATGCCAAGCTCTTACAAGTTAAAGTACTATCAGTATGGCATTCGATTTGCATCCATATGTGTGTTTGGAAGTAAAGTAATATTTCAGAGGATGTCTGTATTAATTGTAATCAATTTGCACTGGAGAAGCGATCTCGGCTTGATCATTAGTAGGTCACATGATGCCATGATAGCAAACAGAGCAAGTCTGTAGGCTGTACCTGAGGCATCGCTTCTTGGACACATCCTTTTAAACGTTTGTCTATATATTATTTTTTCTTGCTTTTTAAACTCGGTTACGTTTTCATCAGGAAACGATAGATACGGGTGAATTATGTATATATAGTTAGGTCCGGAAGTATTTGGACAGTGACAGAGTTTGGGTGATTTTGCCTTTATACACCACCACAATGGATTTGAAATAAAACAATCAAAGATGTGATGGAAGTGTAGACTTTCAGCTTTATTTTAAGAGGTTCCACAAAAATATGGCATTTATCATTTAGGAATTACAGCCATTTTAAGCAAAGTACGTCCATTTTCAGGGGCTCAAAGGTATTTGGACAAAGTGACATAATTGTAAATATAATCATAATTTTAATACTTGGATGAAAATCCTTTGCAGTCAATTTCCACTGAGTTTCCTCCCTGGTGATGCTTTGCCAGGCCTTCACTGCAGCCACCTTCAGTTGCTGCTTGTTTGTGGGTCTTTCTGCCTTCAGTCTTGTCTTCAGTAAGTGAAACGCATGCTCTATTGGGTTGAGATCAGGCGACTGACTTGGCCATTGAAGAATATTCCATTTCTTTGCCTTCAAAAAGTCTTGAGTTGCTTTTTCTCAGTATGTTTAGGGTCACTATCCACCTGCACTGTGAAGCGGCTTCCTGTCAGTTTTGTAGCATTTGGCTGAATGTGAGCAGAGAGTATAGCCCTATACACCTCAGAATTCATCTTGCTACTTCTGTCAGCAGTCACATCATCAATAAACACCAGTGAGCCTGTTCCATTGGCGGCCATACATGCCCATGCCATAACACTGCCTCCACCATGTTTGACACATGATGTGGTATACTTTAGATCATGAGCTGTTCTTTTCTTTCACCATACTTTTCTCTTCCCATCATTCTGGTACAAGTTAATCTTGGTTTCATCAGTCCAAAGAATCTTATTCCAGAACATGGGAGGCTTTTTTAGATGTTTTCTGGCAAAGTCTAATCTGGCTTTCCTGTTCTTGAATGTTTGCACCTTGTGGTAAACCCTCTGTATTTACATTCATGAAGGTGTCTCTTGATTGTAGATTTTGACAATGATATGCCTACCTTCTCCAGAGTATTCTTGACTTCTGTTGTGAAGGGGTTTTTCTTCACCAAGGAAAGGATTCTGTGATCATCCTCTTTAGTTGTCTTCCATAGTCTTCCAGGCCTTTTGGTGTTGCTGAGCTCGCCAGTGCATTCCTTCTTTTTAGGAATGTACCAAATTGTTGATTTGGCCACTCTTAAAGTTTTTTTCTATCTCTCTGATAGGTCTCTTTTGTTTTTTCAGCCTAATGATGGCCTCCTTCACTTGCATTGAGATCTCCTTGGACTTCATGTTGGTAGCTCCAAATGCCAAATCAATACCTGATATCAACTCCAGACCTTTTATCTGCTTCATTTGTCTTGAAGTAATGACAGAATGGACCGCACCTGGTCAATTAACTTCTTGTCAGTCAATTGTCCAAATACCTTTGAGCCCCTGAAAATGGAAGTACTTTGCTTAAAATGGCTGTAATTCCTAAATGATAAATGCCATATTTTTGTGGAACCTCTTAAAATAAAGCTGAAAGTCTACACTTTGATCACATCTTGATTGTTTTATTTCATATCCATTGTGGTGGTGTATAAAGGCAAAATCACGAAAACTCTGTCATTGTCCAAATACTTCCAGACCTAACTGTATGTCTCTGTACGGCTATAGCATTACAATTTCCCTTCACTGGAACTAAGGGGCCCAAACCTGCAGGACAATGCCCCTGTGCACAAATCAAAAACCATAAAGACATGGTTGGCCAAGGTTGGTGCAAAAGAAAACGAGTGGCTTGCACAGAGCCCTGACCTCAACCCCAGTAAACACCTTCAGGATGAAGTGGAGCACAGACTGTGCACCAGACCTTCTCGCACAGTATCAGTGCCCAAACTCACTAATAGTCTTGTGTCTGAATGGGAACAAATCCCGTCCAAAATCTAGTGGAAAGCCTTCCCAGAAGAATGGAGGCCGTTACAGCAGCAAAGTGTGGACCAACTCCATATTAATGCCCATGGTTTTGGAATGGGCACATCTGGGCGTGATGGTCAGGTGTCCACATACTTTTGGCCATATAGTGTATATATAAAAGCTAGAATTATTTACTGGTCACTGCAGACTTTCCCCCTTTGGGGGTATTAGTGCCTATTAAACACACCAGAAATACATCGCTACATGTCTTCTTATTGTCTGTTTATCATTTACAGTTTAGTGCTCTCTATTAGTCTGTCTTCAGGGTTTCCTTTTAGGAATTACCATCTTTCAGCCTTCGCTAGTTGTACTGGTACAGGTGTAGGATTTTTTTTAATCTATTTATTTTCCTCTATGAGTCTTTTCAGCATTGTCTATTTAAGTGCAGAACCCTCATTTCACCATATTCTTCAGAAATTGAATTACAATGAGCTGTGCATAGACAGGTATTAGTATTAAAATAGACAGTGAAGCTATATAAATATCAGTCGTTCACAGCCATCAGTCACTTTCACCTAACCGATTACTTAAACATGGATATGCCAAGAATCGTACATGCTATGTAAACCTCTCTGAGGGTGTTTCTTAAGAACTGTTCTTATTCAAACAAACCACACTCTCTCCTTTTAAAGTGAACTAGCTGCCCGTGACATCAGTGCTTCTGGACAATTTAGCATCGATAAGATCGCTCCGTATTCATACTGTGGCTTCTTTCTAGCTCAGTGGTGTAAAGCTGAATTATAGATATTATCATTAAAAAAATAGAAATGAAGTGAAAACAAAAACAAAGCAAAAGGGAAGAAATTTTGGTTCAGAAGCATAAGAATGACTCATGCTTGAGGCCACAGATCTGCTTAAAGCCACATAGATGTATACACTACATTACATTACTATTGTTATTATTATTATTATCATCATTATTATTATTATTATTATTATTATTATTAGTGGTAATAGTAGAAGCTAAACTACTTCTAAGCCCCTCAATAGCATAATTGCTAGTACCACAATGCCTCTATTAGCCTGTATTATTCAGGCATGTTGCTACCTAACACTGCTTACTTTGTCATCGGACCACAACAACAGCCATTAAATTATTTTATCACTTCGTAATTATCTGTTTGGAGACAGAAAATTGCAGGACAGCAAGTTATTTACGCATAAAAAAAAAAAAAGTGAAGCGGACCGGGACATATTTTGTTTTCACAAGACAGGAATCAAGCAGCCCACAAAATTAGCCAGAACATTTTCACACTTGGTCCATTTCATTGTTCTAAGATGACAAACTCCTCTAAAACGACCCATAAGTGCATCATAAAAACAAAGTGGCCTCAGTCTGCATGACAGATAGGCTGTTAGAGGCTAATAGAGACACTGTGATACTAGTAATTATGCTAGGTATTTGTAATGTTAGATATGATAAGCATTGGTTATAAAATAATAAAATGTCTCAGACATAGGAAAAAGTTACTGTATATATGACTGTTGTTATATATGTGGTGTATGCATGTATTTTGTCTGTGCCATAATCATGAGCTAAACATCGCAGCTCTTTGGCATGAAGCACGAGTTGGTTTTAATGGTTCAGAATAAAAAAAAATCTGTTGCGTCTTTTATCCCTCAGATGCTTCTGGTTTCATATTGATGACTCAGTGTTTTTGTGCATACGTGAACACAGGAAACACTCCAAATGTGGTCTGAGTACCGTTGGTTTGTGGTTCATTTTGTGGTCTGACTGACTAATGCCTTGTGAAAACAAATCCACCCTGGTGTACTTCCTGTTTGCTCTGTGGTCGGAAACTTAAGCCTTGCCTATGCTATACATTATTTGGCCAAAAGTATGTGGACACCTGAACATCACACTCATATGTGCTTGTTGAACATCCCATTCCAGATGTATTCCCTGTTTTTTCTGGGAAGCTTTCCACTAGATGTTGGAGCGTGGCTGTGGTTATTTGTGTTCATTCAGCTACAAGAGCATTAGTGAGGTCAGGCGCTGATGTTGGGATGTCGAGGAGGTCTGGGGTTCAGTCGGGGTTCCAGTTCATCCCAAAGGTGTTCAGTGGGGTTGAGGTCAGGGCTCTGTGCAGGACACTCGAGTTCTTCCACTCCAACCTTCACACACCATGTCTTCATGGAGCTCACTTTGCACACAGGAGCATTGTCATGCTGGAACAGAGTTTGGGCCTCTTAGTTCCAGTGAAGGGAAACTGTAATGCTACAGCATACAATTCTATGCAATTGTGTGCTTCCAACTTTGTGGCAACAGTTTGGGGAAGAGCCATATATGGGTGTGATGGTCAGGTGTTCACATACTTTTGGCCATATTGTGTTTTTGTAGTTCTACCTCATTTGGGGGTCAAGTACATAATAAGGAATGGCTGTCCATGGGGTTGTGTGGTTGCATGAAGAGACCACAGCATTAGTGGATATCTGAAAAGAGGAAGCTTAGCATTAACAATAAGGTGAATGTGATTTTGTGTTGTACAGACCACAAGCTCTTCAGATCCATCTCCTGTTGTCAAGCAACTATCCTTAAAACCTAAACGTGCCACCATAACAGAGTAATAATAAGCGCAATAATTGAACAGTAACCATGTGATCATGAGGTGTCTAATATTCAAAGGAATATGGCTGGATTTGGCTGAAACCTACTACATCCAAGAACATAAAATAGAAAGAACCTGAATCTATACATACAAATAAATCCTTTAGAGGAGTGCAAAATAGACTGAAATAATGTGTTAAAGCCGTGTGAATGTCTAGACTACTAAAATTCCTCATCCATGCTCATCTCACCTTCAGTTTCAAGTTTCTATAAAGGTCACACTCTCAGTTCTTCCCCTGTGCGCTCACACTAGTTGTGCAATCTACAACAAGCAGCCACCAATTTATTGATCATGTTGATGTTGTGATCATTTCTCTGTAGTAAGCAACGCGATCTGATATTTAGCCTAGCAAAAGTTCGCTCGGGGCTCCTTCTGGTTGTACTCCCTCTGCAGTTACACACGCGCTGATCTTGTGTAATCGCTGCGTTTTCTGCATATGATAAGAGTCAGTATACATCGTCTCCTACAGTCGATACTGGAACTGGAAAATCTTGAAATTATTCAGTTCCTGGTGGAAAAAGTTTTTCAGACTGACCTTTCTGGTAGATGCTGGAGTGGTAGTTTTTCCTGCTGTAGCTCTTTGATCTACTGAAAGGGGAACTCTGTAGAAAGTTCATGGCTACTCCAGGTGATGTCTCATTTAAACTGCAAAGAAACATAAACGTGTCAGTGTCTGGCCAACTTGCAGTGCTTTCTCACCAGACTGGATACCCGGGCGTAGTCCAGCATGTTGTATGAGTTTACACACACACACACACACACTTCTGATAATTATATAGGTTGAAATCTAAGTGGTAAGCAGTGCTAGGGAGCACTATAACACTTTGATGGGCTAATAGTGGTATCATATGAGCTCTAAAGGATATAGGTGTGAAAAAGAAGTGCTCTAAGTGATCTCATCAATGCTAAAAAGGACCAGAAAGAGAACCGAGTCCCCTTTTGAGTCCACTTAATAAACCACGGAATAAGCCTGGTCCATTTAAAAAGAACTGTATGTGAAAACACTCTTATCATATGTTATTTTAAATCAATCAGTGACGTGTTTGCTGAACGGAAACCTTTACGGTTGGGATAATTTAGTTAATTATATAATGGTGCAGTTAATATTCCGGGTAATTGATGTTGGTAAACCAGTAATTGTGTGGAAAATCTGTTTCACTTGCAGGTGTTGTGTATCTGTGTAGGCAAATTATATAATGTACAAAATTGGCCAAGAAAAATGCATCTGCAGTCCTACTCAGTGATGTCTGGAGAACTCTTTGGATTGTGTGTGGTGAAATACAGTCTTTCCAAACATATAAAATCCGCCAGCAAAATGAGAAGTGTCAGCACTCAACTCTGTTTTATTGGCTTTCAGTGGAACTACTCATTATTTAGCACTCATTAAAATGTCAACTCTGATTTATGTGATTTGCATGTAACCACTAATGCATTCGTATTTAAAGCTACTTTACTTAATTACCAAACAAAGGCCACGCTGAAGTTTCATGCCAGCGCATTCGAAAGAAATTGCTTAGAATTACATCATTTTTGTTTTGCAAACTCATAGCTTAAACAGCGTCTAATGTCTTGCTGACTTTTTTTTTTTGTTGAAACATGATGTAATACATTAAAAACTGTTAGAAGAGGATAATGATCAATATACTAGTGTACTTAACTAGCTAACTAGCTCTCCAGACGATATTATGTGATGCTAAAGTATGTTACAGTATATCTGGGGAAGATTAATAGACAGAGAAATAGTGCAGATTCTAATAAATAGACCAAAGGCAGTTAGATACGGCTGCTATTTTCTTCACTGCATGAATCAGAGGCAGAATGTCTGGCCTTTTTACTGGAAACATGTGTTTGGCAGCGTCAGATTTCTGCCTTCGTTCAACATTTCAGGTTAACTGTTCATCATGCGTGTGTGCGTGTGAGACAGTGCTTCCTCATACGCAGTGTCTAGATTATTTAAATGGAACACCGCTTCTTTAGACATTTGGGTGAGAGCCAAAACAACTGCGAAACTGAATGCGGGAAATAAATCAAACATGCCATGTGTTTTGGGTTGAAGCATTTATTTATTTATTTATTTATTTCTGTAGATGTGAGCAAATAAAACGCCGTGTCTCCCGAACAAAATGAGAAAATAAATCCGGGACACGACAACTAATGTGTTTCAAACACATTGGTTATATAGTTCTTTAGTACGGGTGTCAAAAATATTTGTCAAAAATATCGTTTGCGATACACGATATGCATCACAATGTTTAAGTTTGCTAACAAACTGCTGAAAAAGCATATTGCTGAATTAAAAAAAAAATGCAAAAGTTTAATGATACTTTATATTTAATTTAGTGTGTACTAAAATATGCTATCAAAATATTAAGATTTTAATGGTCTTAACAACAAATCATTGGTCGGGACATGAATTAAACAAATAGATAAAGTAATTTAGTACTGGATAGCTTTTCCCTTTGATTTCTTTAAAAGTCTTGTGGGTAAACTTGTGGACAGCTTTTTACAGAACGAAGAGTCAATGTTGTTCTATTCAGTGCTAATGTTGATGAGTAGTTGAAAAATATTTCCGGTGAGTTTGTGTTTAATGTGAGAACAAGTATGCTCTATAGGGTTCAAATCAGGACGGTGAAAACCATGAGCTTGATGGACTTGTTGTCAAGCCACTTTTCGACAGCCTTTGCAGTATGGGCAGGAGTCTTGTCTTGCTGAAAAATGAAAAATTCTGATCATTCCTCTTCAGAAAACAACTTTTCAACTGTAGGAAGCAAGCCTTTCTGCAATATTCTCCTGTATTCCAGAGCATTAACTGAATTTTCACGGTGAAGCAGCTCACCAGTACCAGCAGCTGAAAAGGCTTCCCACACCATGACACCTCTTTCTCCATGCTCAACTGTGCTAGAGATGCATTCACTATTGTAGTTCTCACCATGCAGCTCAAATCACAATTCCTCACAACTTTTCTGAACCAGTCTGAATCAAACTTTCCATATTCTGCCAAAAACTTTATTCTCTCTTTGATGTTTTTCTGAGACAGCAATGGTGGCTTCTTAACACATCTTCTAGACACAAAACCTTCATTAGGTAACCATTAGATAGCCATTTTGGGCTTGGCCCATTTTTTTTTTGCCCAGGAGTGTCATTATCATGGAAAAGGAAGAAACAAATCTACATAAGGTATGTAGGTACACACAGGTATGGACTCCACATGACCTCTGAAGGTGGGACCTACATGGATCGGACTTGTTTGTCCAGCACATCCCACAGATGCTTGGTTGGATTGAGATCTGGGAATTTGGAGGCCAGGTCAACACCACGAACTCTGTCATGTTCCTCAAACCAATTCTGAACAATTTTTGCAGTTTGGCAGTGTGCATTTATCCCACTGCCATTAAGGAATACCGTTGCCATGAAGGGGTGTACTTGGTCTGCAACAATGTTTAGGTAGGTGGTACGTGTCAAAGTAACATCCACATGAATGCCAGGACTCAAGGTTTCCCAGCAGAACATTGCATAGACCATCACACTGCCTCCGCCAGCTTGCGTTCTTCCCATAGTGCATCCTGGTGCCATGTCTTCTCCAGGTAAACGACACACACGCACCTGATGTAAAAGAAAACGTGATTCATCAGACCAGGCCACCTTCTTCCATTGCTCCATGGTACAGTTCTGATGCTCACGTGCCTATTGTAGGTGCTTTCGCTGGTGGACAGGGTCAGCACGGACACTCTGACTGGTCTGCGGCTACGCAGCCCCATACGCATCAAGCTACACTGCACTGTGTGTCCTGACTCCTTTCTATCAGAGCCAGCATTAACTTCTTCAGCAATTTGTGCTACAGTAGCTCTTCTGTGGGATTTTCTATAAAACTGTTTATTAACAATACACGTTCTTCTCACATTGCCTCTGGAGAAAAATAAGTTTTGTCTTGGCTTCTTTCATGCATTCTTGTTTTTCTTGCAAGTTCAAACTAAACAAGTGGAGGGTGTGTGCAGCCCAAAACAAGACTAAATTTCCATGAGGTTGAGCCAAAAACAATGAAGTCAAGATCAACCCTCACAGGAGGGTCGCGGGAGCTGATATGATTTGAGGTCAAATAAAGATGCATAAAACTTTCCACTAACTGTTTTATATAAAAATATTTTTGTATGTTTTTAAAAAATCATGTGCTTACAATGAGACAGTCAAAAAACAATGATCTCTTATATAAAATATTATTAACGATTCTCTTTTACACTAGCCAATTGCGTTCACGTTCCAAGCTGGAAGGACTGTCATTGGCTGATGTCGGTTCAGATAACGTGCGTGTCAACACAATATCAAAATCAAATGGAAAAATGCGGTGAGTCTTCATCAGATGTGAAGAAAAAGTTTAGACACTATGACAAAACCTACTTAAATTTTGGTTTTAGGTCAAGACAAGTCCCGGCCTGAATGTGTGTTCTGTGGTGAAAAATTGGCAAACGGGAGCATGAAACCAAGCAAACTGAAAAGACACCAGGAAACGAAGCATCCAGAGACAATCGGTAAAGATCAGGAATTCTTCAAGAGGAAAAAAGAGATGGCTCTGTCAAAAAGACCGACTGACATCAGAAAGGTATTCGAAAGAGCAGGTAATGATTATACTGTATACGTGTACATGTGTGAGTAGCATTAATGTGTCTATATATATACATATATACACACACACACACACATACACATATGAGGGTTGGGGGGGCTCAGATTGTCATATATATATATATATCTTTAAATGGCTAATGTGCTTATATATTTTGGGAAACAGAACCATTTGTTAGAAAATGTCACAGGCAAGGTCAAGTATGCGGAAGAGGGTAGATAGCGCTTTCTCTGAGTGTGCTACTCTGCACTTGGAGGAAGCATGCAGTAACCTTCGCCCTTTGTGTGTGATAGGGTCACACTAAGGCTAGATCATAAAACAAAAGTAATGACTGTGGTCAAGGCAGGATTGGTCACATTCTCTGTAGAAGAAGCCTTGAGTGGAACGAAACATAACTGACTTATTTATAGTCACGACTAACATTAACGGTTACATATTCTAAGGGAATGAATGAGGAATTTTATGTAATTGGAATTTCATGACATGCACAAAGCACTCCCGAGGCTTCCATTGTGAAGTATTATTTACAAAAGTCTGGATTTATATTGGGTGCAGGAAATACATCAATTTACTGACGTCAAAATGGCTCGAAAGCCATGATTTGAATCTGTATAGTGGCGCATTTCCTGTCGAGGTCAGTGAGTTGAAGTGCTTGACTGATTTGCACAACAGTCAGTAGCGTTCGAGAAACGCCACATATGCCACGCCCCCTGCAAACATCACAGTAGCTTATCGAGCTAGCGTTGTATTAGGAAATACATTCTTTCTTGCATTTTTTGCACAGTCTTTAATGGCATTTATATAGAAAGGTATTTATTCTGCTGTATCAACGAAACTAGGCTGCACAAACTCGCTTTTTTTTTTTCTACCAGTATCAGTCGCATGCTTCTACAGCTGTGGGTGTATGATGGAAGTTTTGATTTCAGCCTCCTTCACAGTAAATGCACATTCTTCTCAGGTGCCTCTGGACAATAATAGGTTACCTCTCGGCTTCTTTCATGCATTCTTGTTTTCCTTGCAAGTTCAAACTAAACAAATGGAGGGTGTGTGCAGCCCAAAATAAGACTGAAAGCCTGTGAGTTCGAGCCGAAAATAGAGACATCAGAACCAATTCCCACAGATAAGGCATAGATATGCTGCATTCACACTGCGGTTTATGGGATTTGGGCATAACCAGAAATGCATAACCAGTTTGTATTTACATTTAAACAACAAAAACCTCATTCAAATTAGCAGTCCATAGAATATGAATACACTTGCAGAGCTACTGCCAGTTATACCGCTACAGTATTTTACTGGAATACTGAAATCCTCTATTTCAGTGTATCCAATCACATGTTTTTATGTAAATTACTGAGATAAATGAAGCTCATCAGACCTCAAACAAGCTACAGAGAGAGCTAGAGAGGTCGTAAATGGACGTTTATTTTTTTTAATTTATTTTCTGATTAGTGAAGTGATGATAAATAAGTTTATTTTATATAGCGCCTTTCTGCAAACTCAAGGTCACTTTACAATATGAAAATAGATAAATATGACAGCAGACAAAGAACAAAGGAAATAAACAAGAAATCCATGGCATGAGTCAGATCATACAGTCAGAGATCAGAAAAACAAGAAAGAAAAAGATGTGTTTTGAAATCCTGTAATGAAGAAAGATCACGTATGTTTATGGGAAGAGAATTCCAGAGTGTGGGGGCAGAGATACAAAACGCTCGTTAACCAAACGATGCTAACCTGTGACGTGGAATTAACAGCAGACCAGTATCTGAAGAGCGTAATGTGCGAACTGGGGAGTAAGTATGACTGAGATCAGAAATGTATGGGGGGGGGGGGCGAGACCGTGAAGTGCTTTGAAGGTGATAAGGAGAATCTTGTATTGAATACGGAAGCGAATGGGTAGCCAATGAAGTCTGTGTAGGATGGGAGTAATATGAGAGGATTTCTTAGAAAAAGTGAGAACCCTAGCTGCAGAATTCTGGATATATTGGAGATTATTTAATGATGATCATATTATTAATATGATGTGAAAAAACACCTCTTGCCTGCTGATCGCAAGGTTGTGAGTCTGAATCCTGGTACCACCTTGAGCCAGGTCCTCAACCCTCACCTTTTCAGCTACAAGTACACATCAGTAAATGTAAATGTAAATAAATGAAGTTCAAAACTCAAGTATTTACTTTAATACAGGAGGTCAGATATACAGCTTTTGGGACTAAGAAAGGTCTTGTTTGTGAACAAGGGAATGTACAGGTTGATTGTGTGGCTCTGTGCATTCATTTGTTCATTTCTGTAACTGTTTTATCCTGTCATGCTTCTTTAAATGGCTAATCTGTTTATATTTTGGGAAAGAGAACCGTTTGTTAGAAAACGTCACAGGCAAGGTCAAGTATGCGGAAGAGGGTAGATAGCGCTTTCCTCTGAGTGTGCTACTCTGCACTTGGAGGAAGCATGCAGTAACCTTCGCCCTTTGTGTGTGATAGGCTCACACTAAGGCTAGATCATAAAACAAAAGTAATGACTGTGGTCAAGGCAGGATTGGTCACATTCTCTGTAGAAGAAGCCTTGAGTGGAACGAAACATAACTGACTTATTTATAGCCACGACTATCATTAACGGTTACATATTCTAAGGGAACTGCCATCACCAGTGCCATCTCCAGAGCTTCATGAATGAGGAATTTTATGTAATTGGAATTTCATGACATGCACAAAGCACTCGAGGCAACACCTCCCATTTGCTGTTGTCAGGGATTGCAGTTGGATGCAAGTGCAAGCAATTTATTAATAAGTGCAAAAATAAACAATACAAAAACTAGGAGCCTGAACATGAACCATGGATACGAGTCCAACAGACAACAGGTAACAAGCACAGGTTGATAAATAAGAGCCTCAGCTGTCTCGCTACAGGCCTTTTTGATGTAACCTATCCGTTCACATATTTGTAGTCACTCTCTTCAACAGCGATTAGCAGTCAAGTATAACAGATAACAGACATAATTATTGACAAGCACTGTTTATTTTTCCAGTCCATGATTTCATCAGCAACGTAATTAAAAGGGTACAGAAACAGACAGTAAACCACAGGCACTTACAAAATGTGTGGCATTTTTGAGTGGGCGTGTGACTGTGTGTGTTTGCATGTGATTATAGCTTTGATTTCAGACATTACTGCAAAGGGTTGAATTTTCCACATACTTTCTGAAAAACGTTTTCTCGCCTCACATTCTTTCCAAATACCAGAGAGGAAACGCAAAATTTTTGGCTTCAAAAGTCTATGTTTAAAAGAAACCAAAAGCTAGTGGAAAGCCTTCCCAGAAGAGTGGAGCTTATTATAACAGCAAAGGGGGAATAAATCTGGAATGAGATGTTCAACAAGGACACATGGGCATGATGGTCAGTTGTCCACAAACTTTTGGTCGTATATGTACATCAGTTCATTAAAGTCACAGTGAAATGTCTTGAGAGGTGTGATTTGATTCCATATATAATAACATGTTTCGTTTTGAATTTAGAGTGCTTGATATAAACAAGAGCCAGTAGTGTCTATGAGATAGGCAGTAGCATAGCTACGTAGCTATGGAGGATTTCTCACTGCCTCTTTCATCCATGCCTGTCCACTTTAACCAGGACGATATACTAGACAGCAAGACGCTTTGTGTTTTTCGGAGTTGTGGAGGTCAAGCGCCAGCGACGCAGATCGTGACAGACAGCCGCAGAGTCGTCCGTGGAAGAGCTCTGACACATTCGAGTGGTAAATATAATAATATTCCTGACTCTTGCTGATGGAGAATCCCTGACAGTGTATAAAAATGGAAATTTCCATCAATGTGACATAACGACATTCCAGCTCTAGTGGTAGTTCACTAGGTCAAGGCTAAGAGGTCCATCGGGGTTAATACAGTATAAAAAAAATGTCTCCAGGTTACGCATGTAACCATGGTTCCCCGAGGGAACGAGACACTGCGTCGAAACGCTATGGGAACGCCTTCAGCGTGACCGCGCTCTGAATCACGTGTGTAATCAGTCCAATGGATGGGCGAGACGTCACGGGTGGGGTGACGTAGCGACCCGGGAAGCATAAGAGCCCGAGTGGCAAGCGCCGCGCTAGCTTCTGAGAAATGAGGCGAGCGCGGCAGGGATGCCGGAAGTGTGGCACTGAGACGCAGCATCTCATTCCCTCGGGGAACCATGGTTACATGCGTAACCTGGAGACGTTCCCCTTCAGGAACTCGAGCTGCATCAAAACGCTATGGGAACGAGTATGCCCACGCCGCCAGACTTACAAATCCCTGCCTAGTGTGGAAAAGGCACAGCTTAAGGCAAAAGGACAGAAGAGCCGGGAGTGGCTCGCATATCCAGGCCGTAGAACCTGGCAAACGTCAGGGGCGTGGACCAACACGCTGTGTTGCAGATGTCCTGTATGGACACACCTGCCAGAAAGGCCTTCAAGGCTGCCACACCTCGGGTAGAGTGAGCCTTGACCCCCAAGGGTGAGGGGAGACCAGAGAATCCACCGGCTGAGGGTCTGCTTGGTAGCAGGAAGACCTCTCTTCGGGGTACCAAAGCATACAAACAATTGGTCCGCCCTCCTCCACAGGGCAGCTCTGTGGACGTACGCATCCAATGCTTGCACTGGACACATACAGTTAAGCTTCTGATGGTCGGGCTCCCGAAAGGGAGGAGGACAGAAGGCCTGCAGCATGACCGGCCGTGGTGCCAAGGAGGGAACTTTCGGTACGTACAAGAACGCTTTGGCCAGACTGGGCAGAGTGGCCACTCATGACCGCTCCCCATCCGGTGAGAGATGCATCCGTCGCTAGAGTTACACGGCGACAAGGAGCTCCCAGCACTGGGCCCCGAGACAAGAACCCAGGTTCCCTCCACATGTCTAAGGCACGTAGGCACCGCCGCGTGACCTTGATCATGCGGAGCGGGTTTTCCCTCAGGGAGAACCCCCTGGTCTTGAGCCACCACTGTAGGGGTCTCATGTACAGCAGGCCAAAAGGTATTACGTTGGACACAGCTGCCATCAGACCCAGCAGTCTCTGAAACTGCTTCACAGTGAGTGACCGGCCTTCTCTCACTCTCACGACTGCTGTGAGGATCGACTCGATCTGAGCAGGAGACAGGCGTGCCTGCATCGTGGTCGAATCCCACACCGCGCCCAGATAAGTGATTCTCTGTACTGGAGAAAGCACACTTTTCTCGGCGTTTAGTCTTAACCCCACCTCTTTCATATGGGCGAGAACGACATCTCGATGCCAAACCGCCATCTGCGCCGATCAAGCTAATATCAACCAGTCGTCGATATAATTCAGTATGCGGATGCCACGGAGTCGCATAGGAGCCAGAGCAGCATCCACACACTTCGTGAAGGTGCGGGGTGAGAGTGCTAGGCCAAACGGAAGAACCCGATATTGGTAAGCTTCGCCCCCAAAAGCGAACCTCAGGAACTTCCTGTGTTGAGGAAGGATGGAGATATGGAAATATGCATCTCTTAGGTCGATCGTGACAAACCAGTCCTCGGAGCTGATCTGAGACATGATCTGTGTTACCGTGAGCAACCTGAACTTCAGTCGTGCGACTGAGAGGTTCAACTGTTGCAAGTCCAAAATGGGACGTAGCCCTCCACCCTTCTTGGGAACAATGAAGTACCGGCTGTAGAGCCCGGACACTCTGTCGCGAGGAGGGACCACCTCGATGGCCTCCTTCCTCAGGAGAGTGTGTACTTCCTGTTCCATTACCAGAGCCTGCTCGGGCCCCACCAGAGTGGGAAGAACCCCGGAAAAGCGAGGCGGAGGAGAGCCGAACTGAATTTGGTAGCCTCTCTCTACAGTACGTTTCCACGCTGACAAATAGCTCACTAAGGGGATCAGCCTCTTGAGACTGACCTCTGGTATGGCGAGAGCAGCTAGCTTGGTGCCCTGGAGCGGCGAACCGACAGGGAACGACCGAACTAGCTGCTCCGAAGGCCTCCAAAGAGGCCACGAGCCTCCCAGACCCGCTACATTCCCGGGTGAGAACTGGGAGAAACGCTCGCCGGAGACCGCTGCGCCCTGAAGCACCATAGGTGGCAGGGTTGGCAGATCGACCTCCCGAGGGCACTGAGGCGAGACGGGCACCATATAATGAGGTGTACACCGTCCCGCCCCAGAGGGGCCCACCCTCAGAAGCCATGGGCCCAAGACATCAGGGCTTCTTAGCCGCGGCCCTCCGCGACAAAAGAACGGTCCTCAGATCCGTCTTTGTGTCAGAGGGACCAGGCCCAGAGCGCCGCTCTGTTTCTGTGCCTCCCTGTGAGAGGAGGCAGTACACGGAGGGGGAAACCGCTGGAACGCCGCCGCCTGCGTACGAGCCTGCTGGTACCTGTCGACGACGGAGCTAACAGCGTCACTGAACAGACCAGAGAGCGTCATCGGGGCGCCATCGGGGCGTCCATAAGAACGACCCGGTCCTTCTCTTTCATGTCGGACAGGGTCAGCCAGAGGTGTCTCTCCGCCGCCAGATCAGCGGCCCGCCTGAGCTCTGTCACGTGCTCAGATGGCATCTCCCCATGCTCATCCAGCTCTTTGAGCAGGTTGGCCTGGTACGCCTGTAACACCGCCATGGTGTGCAGACACGCACCAGCCTGACCCGCTACCGTGTACGCCTTGCCCACCAGTGCTGAGGTGGTCCGCAGTGGTTTGGTGGCCACCGCCGGAGCCTTCAGGGATGATGCCGCACCAGGGGACAGATAGCTAGCTAGCGTCTGTTCAACTCTGGGCATCGCCCTGTAACCAGTATGGTCCAGCCCCGCCACGTTAGCATAGTAAGAGGAGGCAGGACTGAATAAACGGGCCAAAAAAGGCCTCCTCCATGACCTCGACACCTCGGTGTGGAGGTCGGGGAAAAAAGGCAGGCTCTGGTGTGGAGGTGGCGGTTTACTGCGCAGGAAGCGCTCATCTAGCTTAGACCCCTGCGGTTCAACCCGCGTTTCAGCGGGCCAGTCAATGCTAAGTTTGAACCGCGAAACCACCTCCAGGGGCGTCTCCATTCCCTCCACCAGATCCATCTGCGAGCCCCACGAGCGCAACCGCCGCTCTGCCTCGGCAGAAGCGGGGCCGGCACCGCGAGGCACGCGAGTGAAGGCTCCCTCCTCAAAGAGAGCCTTCCGGGAGCGAAGCACGCGCAGCTGCAAACGCTCACAATGTGAGCAGCCGGCTTCCTCGAGAGCCGACTCTGCGTGCTCCGCTCCCCTCTCGCCCTTGTGTTTAGATTTGTTCTTGGCCTTAGGCATGCCTCAGACAACACAAAATAGACAAACAATGGACAAACAATATGACATAGAGTGCTTGCTGAATGACAGAAAGCTAGCGCAGGGCTTGCCGCTCGGGTTTTTATGCTTCCGGGTCGCTACGTCACCCCGCCCGTGACGTCTTGCCCATCCATTGGACTGATTACACACGTGATTCAGAGCGCGGTCACGCTGAAGGCGTTCCCATAGCGTTTCGATGCAGCTCGAGTTCCTGAAGAGGAACCACAATTTCTTTTTAAACTGAAATTTGGTGAAGAGGTCTTTAGTGAAATGCAGAGGCTTCAAGCTTTACCTTGTAGAAGGACATCTTAGCAACAGTCACAACACAACACAGGAAAGAATGCTATGATCACTAGATCAGTACTAGATCAGATCAGTACTGATTTGCTCCACTTTCTCTCAGCCGGTCTTAATTCTCTCCGACTGCTGCACAACAAATCCGAAAGCCAAGGAAGGAGGGCTAGAAGACACCCAAGGTTTGGAAGATAGAGGGCAGGAAGTGACAAAGTATAAAAATACAGTAAAACAACTATCTCTAACAGATTTTTTTGTATTTTTTTTAAATGATTTTTTTTAATCATATTAGTGTCCATAACACGAAGAGGCACAGAGAGAGAGAGAGATTTTAACATAGAACACGTGTTCTTAAAGCAGTGTCTGTTTTTCATTTAGTCTAGGTTTCATGTAAGGATCTGTATCTGATTAATGCTGGACTATGCCACACCCTGAATGTGGTTGCTATATGAGTCTAGTCCACTTTGTATAAAAGATGTATAAAAGAACTTGTTGATTGAGCATGTTGATTCACAGAAGACTTTAGATTTCTATAAATAGCATGCAATTTTCACTTTATATCTAGTTCCCCGAAAACAAAAACCAGTTAAGGGATTTGCGGGAAAGTCTTCCAACTTTTCAAAAAAAAAAAAAACCCACAACACAGATGTAGAAATGTCAGCATGATGTGTGCATTTTTACTCTGACAGTTCCTCAATCTCAGATACTTCACTCCATAGTCTCAAGTAAAGATCTGCATCGGGCATGAGATGTGCATCTTTGTAGTTGTTGTTATTTTTGTTTAGACTTGCCTGCGATATTTTCTAATGACTTTATTCTATTTTATTCTATTTCTGAAAATATAGGTAAATTAGTAGTCTGACTGTTTTCAAAAAAAAAAGTGCCCCTCTTATTTGTATCTGTATTTGTATATGTTTAGAACACATGATCTATTCAATAATGTGACTCATGTATACAACACAGCCACCTTTAACCTCCATAACAACTCAAACATCAGGCTTTAGACTCCAATCAGTTCATTCTGGATGTCTTTTAGGTTCTGTGTATCTTTTACAGGACTCATTTTATTGAGTCAAGCCAAAAGAGTTATAGTTATCCTTTTCTTAAAAAAAAAATTCTATCAATGAATGTGTCCTGATGTTTTACTGTTACACTAACTCACTGAATAGTAGAGCTACTTATTGATTTTAACTAATATTTATTCATTTAAGTGTGGAAAACATCCTAATTCATGCATGTTTTTTTTTTTAAATAATAAACATGAACTTGATTTTATTATCTCAGTTTATGTTCTTTAAAAGTTTAACTTTAAAATGTTCATCTCTTATGTTTTTATTGCTAGGATTATTATACACAGTCACAGGAGAGTTTAAATGGTACATTTCAAACACACACACACACAGAGTAAATCTTCTTGGACAGACAGACTTGTGTAATATTTTAAGAGGACTGACATTACAGTCACGCACAATTTAGAGGAACACTGACTCAGTTCAGACCTGTCTGAAACCAAAATTCCTTTTATTTATTTTTATGTTTTTTTGTCGTCGGCTGGTCTCCTGTGAGTAATTGCTGAATCCATGTGACTGTCTGATAGCACCATTAAAATCCCAGAAATTAATGCTCAGATGACCTCCCACCCCGGATTCAAACTTCTGCTCCATACGGACGATCCTCCCACACGTCTGCATTCTGTAATTCTGCTGTCAGACAATAGTCTGCTTTTCCTATCTTTCCACCACTTTATTACAATTGGCTTCAAAATTCTGAGACCTTAGTATTCTTTTTCAACTTCTACATTACCACTACTTTTTCTTTATCTTTAGAAAGATGGTGTTGTATATTTTAATTATTCCAATCATTACAATCACTACATTTTATATTCTTTCTTTCCCCTATCCTAATATGTATCACGTCTGTGTTACATCTACTGTCATATCTATTGTCATAGCCGTAACGCACTACACCCACCACCCACCCCTATTAGCCTTCAAATGTAAATTTATATATTATCTTCCCCTCCTTAGGGGAATATCTATGTATCTATGACAAATATCTATCAATATCAATAAAGTCACCAAGACTATTAAACATGAACGAGAAATAATGAGGCAATGACTAAAGATCGCCAGAGAATGCTATACAATGCGTGACTATATAAATACTCATGCTAATTAAACAACAACGTGATGCAAGTGCTCGAGGTCATGTGACACGATGCGTGCAGTGAGCATATGACATGAAATAAATAAAAATTATTTCATGTGACATGATGTGTGCAGTGAGCATATGACATGAAATAAATAAAAATTATTTCATGTGACATGATGTGTGCAGTGAGCATGTGACGTGAAATAAATAAAAATTATTTAAACATCCAAATATATGAATATCCCAATCTTTTCTCTACTCAGACTCTTAATATGGACAAACACTTAAAGGACACTTAATATGGACAAAGCACTCCTTACTAATGGCTTAGACATTTACTCATCCGGCTGGGTCTGTCCTTGTGTGTCTGATCACAAATTTGTTTTAATTCCACTTCCCGTACTGAAACACTACTCGAAAGCCAACCCATTTTTACTGTAAACTTCGATCCTCTAGCACTTCATCATTCTTTACTGCTCTTGATTTGACCTCTTTTTTCTACTTCCCTTAGTTTATAACTTTAACACTCTCGTTTCTGATACTCTAGACACACTTGATACTCAAATGACTAGAGATGTTCCTGCCACTCATTCTTCTCCATGGTACACTCCTGAGCTTTGCTACTTTGCTGTGTAGCCTACTTGAGCATCTATACAAGGAAACTGGCTTCACAGTTCATCAAACAACATAGAGACACTCTTTAATATGTCACCAGGTCAGTCTAGCTATCTAGCACCATTCAGGAAGGTAGCAGTAGAATCCATACTCTTTTCAAAACAGTCAGTAAGGTCCTTCAACCCTCAGCAGCCGCTCTGTCTGGGTCTACTGCGCATTGCCAGGATTTACTTCAGTTCTTCCAATATAAACTGAAACACCCTGTCTCCCATTCAAACATTCTTTCTGCCTACTCATGTCTCCCCCGTACTATATATAGTTTTGCTCCTACTGATCCAGTAAATATACACCAGGCCATGCTCTTAGATTCCTGTCCACATTAGACACTCATTAGCTCATACAGGCCTATTTACAATCTCCCTTTTTTCACTGAGGTTTTAGAAAAGATTAGTGGCCTCCCGGGTGAAAGTGGACGTATGACCTTCTTGTGGTCTTTCAGTCAGCTTTTCATCTTCACCACAGCACTGAAACACTTCCACTGAGAGTAATCAGTGACCTCCTCCGCTCTGCAGATTCTCGTTCCTTTTAGTACGCTTAATCTCCATACACACTTAGGCATTACCGACGCTAGCTCTAGCATAGTTTGGATTATATCTTACTGAATAAAACAGCATTTTATTTCCACTGGCAAATCCCACACTGCACCGATCTCTAAAGATGTTCACAAGGCTCAGTTTTGGGATCTTTTCTATTTTTTGCTTGCATGATTTCCTCTTGGCTCCATTATATCTCTGCCAAACCCACAGACTCTCTTCATTAAACACTCACTAATGTTGAACTTTTCTCAAGTTAACACGTTCATGCAGGAATTCTGCCGACTCAAGATTATTTTTTCCTAAATCATTTTTTTTTATTCTTCTTTAGGGATGATAAAAACTATTGTAAAAGTTTATTCGATTTGTTGAAAAGACTCTATTCAATTCTAATAGACTCTATTCTGTTATATTCTGATAAAGTCTGTTCTTTTCTATTAAAAAAAAACCTCTTTTCTATTAAACTATATTCTATTTTGAAAGAACCTTTTTCTTTTCCAATAAACTCTATTCTAATGAAGTCTATTCTATGCTAAATATAGATATATATTCTAACAAACTCCTATTATATTCTAATAAATTCTATTTCTATTCTGATAGTTTATTCTATTCTGACAAAAGACAGTAAAAGTCTCTATTTTATTCTATTTTCTACTCTATTCTATTGTGAAAACAGAAACATATTTTTTCTTCACGTAACACGTTTTGATATACAAAAGGCCATGAGTAGTCAATGGATATGCAAATTAGCCTATGACATCATCAGGTGACTTCTAGTGACATTTAAAGCACGTATTAGCTACTTTCCCCTGAAAAGATTCAGCAACACTGGTATCGAGAACAGCTGAAGGAAAAATAGCAGAGTAAAAGTATTGTAACAGCACTCACTCTGATGTACATCAGTGAAAGCTAATCGTAGTTTGGATGCTTATGATGGGAAGGACATATTTGCTCTTATAAAGTGTTATGTCTGTATTGCATTTGGTGAAGGCAGAGCAGTCAAGATTTCAGAAAAGATCTGAAATGAACACAGACATTACTAATCCTTATAATGGGAATCATAAAACAGTGACTCCTACAAACATGAATAACTAGGCTAGACAATTCAGGGCAAGACTAGACATAAGAATTAGACTATATCACAAAGAATTGCATAAATGATGAGTGCAAGACGTCATGACTAATGTCTCTGGATTTGATATTTCTGTTTTTACACCCATCAGGTGCTAGCAGGTGCAAATTATTGCCCATGACATGGCATGAGAGCCGTGATTTGACTCTGTATGTTCATGTATTTCCTTTTGAAACAAGGAGTCAGGGAGGGAGTGTGTCGAAGGACGTTAATCATTTCTAAAGTAACAGCTCCACACAATCTAAGTTTGATAATAAACAGATTTTAATAAAAAAAAACTGTGTTGCTATTTAAGAAAGAAAAACATATGTAATCGTTGATATGGTGAAGTTTTCTGTAAGGAGACATTTATTTAACATTTAATGTTAAATAAGACCATCACCACACACTCCAACCCGAAGCCGGTTGAGGTGGATGACCGCAGAGGTGCGTGCGCTGCAGAGGACCCGAGACAACACCTTCTGAGCAGGCGACATGGAGGCCCTAAGAACAGCGAGGGCCAAACTGTCCCGGGCCATCAGTGAGGCAAAGCACGTATATGCCCAGAGAATCCACCGCCAGTTCATGAACAGCAGCCACACACGGCAGGACATCCAGGCCATCACCAGCTACAGGTAATCATCCCCTGCCTGTGGCAGTGACGCCGCCCTTCCAGACGTGCTGAACAACATTTATGCTCAGTTCCCAAAAACCAGATGCTGTCCCTAACCACGGCTGATGTGAAACTCTACACAGAGTTAACCCACAGAAGGCTGCTGGACCAGACAACATTCCTGGACGAGTACTCATAGGATGTGCAGACCAGCTGGTTGATGTTCTCACTGACCTCTTCAACATCTCCCTGAGAAGCGCCTTCGTTCCAATGTGCTTCAAGGCCAACACCACCGTCCCTGTGCTGAAGAAGTCTTCAATGTCCTGCCTCAACGACTACCGTCCCGTTGCACTCATACGCATCAGAGGCTCGTCATGAGGCACATCAAGACCCTGCTGTCCCCTCACCGGACCCCCTGCAATTCGCTTACCGTCCCAACCGCTCAACGGATGACATCATCACCACCACCCTCCATCTGGCCCTCACCTGCCTGGACAAAAATCACATGTACGTTCGAATGCTGTTCGTAGACTTCAGTTCAGTATTCAACACAATCATTCCTCAGCACCTGATTGGAAAGCTGAGCTTGCTGGGCCTGAACACCTCCCTCTGCAACTGGATCTTGGACTTCCTTACTGGGAGACCTCAGTCATTCCGGATCAGGAGCAGCATCTCCAGCACCACCACACTGAGCACTGGGACCCCCCAGGGCTGTTTGCTCAGTCCATTGCTGTTCACCCTGCTGATTCATGACAGTGTAGCAATGCACAGCTCAAACCACATCATCAAGTTCGCTGATAACACGACCGTGGTAGGTCTCAGCATACAGAGAGGAGGTGCAGCGGTTAACAGACTAGTGCAGAGCCAATAACCTGTCTCTGAATGTGGACAAAACTAAAGAGATGGTTGTTGATTTCAGGAGAGCACGGAGCGACCACTCTCCGCTGAACATAGACGGCTCCTCAAGAGCACCAAATTCCTTGGTGTTCACCTGGCAGAGAACCTCGCCTGGTCCTTCAACACCAGCTCCATTACCAAGAAAGCCTAACAGCGGCTCTACTTCCTGCGAAGGCTGAGGAAAGCCCATCTCCCACCCCCCATCCTTACCATATTCTACAGAAGGACTATCGAGAGCATCCTGAGCAGCTGCATCACTGCCTGGTTAGGAAATTGCACCGTCTTGGCTCAAAAGACCCTGCAGCAGATAATGAGGACAGCTGAGAAGATCATCGGGGTCTCTCTACCCTCCCTCATAGACATTTACACCACACGCTGCATCCACAAAGCCACCAGCATTGTGGATGACCCCACGCACCCCTCACACAAACTCTTCACCCTCCTGCTGTCTGGCAAACAGTATGGAACAGTTTCTGCCCCCAAGCAACCAGACTCCTCAATACCCAGAGACAAAAATAACCAGGACTGACAACACACACACACACACACACACATACTCAACTGAACCTGTTATATCTGACACCTTCATACTAGAACTGTGTACTGGTCAGCACTGCACTGTCTCTTACTGTGCCTATTGTCTTGTTTTAGTAGTCACTGTACTGTCTTGTGCTGTTTGCACACGTTTGCACGTGCACTTTATGTAAACACACGTAGTCTCTTGTACTTCTGTGTTGTTTGATGTAGCACCATGGTCCTGGAGGAATGTTGTTTCATTTCACTGTGTACTAACTAGCTGTATATGGTTGAAATGACAATAAAGCCACTTGACTCGACTTGACTTGGAAGGAGTCTCCAGTGTCAAGGCTTTGTAACAGTCAGGACAGAGGAGTTTATGCTTTGCGGTTTCTTGGTAACATGACAATCTGCATTTTTTTGTCGTATGAACTTCAAGAAAGAGAGAGAAAAAGAGAGGCTGGTTACGGAATGACAGTTTATAGCTGCTATAACGTAAGTGAGAAGAGGAACTAACTTGTTTTATTGACATTCCACAACATTAAAAGTAGCTATAAATGGATATAAAATGTAATTGTTGGCAAATTGCTATTCTTTCCTTATGAAATATATACTGTAGATACCGATCTTACTTTTGACTTATTCTGTGTTCTCCCTAAGCACACCCATTCTTTTGAAGCTTGTGCTTTTTTTTTTTTTTTTTAATTTAGGGAATCTCCCAGTATTTCCCAAGATGTACAATGAGCTCAGAAGCCCAATAGTGAGATTATGCTGCATCATAGTGAGTGGAAAATGTTCTATTTCTATAAATTACAATTGTGTTGGTAATGTGGTTCTTTCCAGTAAGTTGTCATGTGCTTGACTCTGACTGGAGACTCTAAGTCTTTGAAAAAAACCTCTGAATTTCAGAGAAAAGTGTCCTGCACACACCTATTTTCATTAAAAATCTTTTCAGATATTTATTATTTGGTTATACTAAGAATAGTGTGGAAAAAATCATTTTGGAATTTGTTAAATGAAGCACCAACAGAGTATTTAATGTAGTTATAATAAATTATGCAGAAAATAGTTTTGTAATATGTAATGACTTGAAATATGGGAGTACTCTAAATCAGGATACAAATACAAGAAGGATTTAATGAGTGATAAAAATAGCACGGCAAAGATCACGATTGTGAAATTACTATGACAACAAGAGAAACCTGAAACATGAAGCAAGAAATAGGAAATGAGAACATGCAAGAGCTCTGGGATTTTAGTTCGGTCTGAATCACGGTGTCCACAGTAGTTTTTCCTCCTTCTCCTCCACCAAAACCAAACACGAGTGTGCGTAAAATCCCACTTACACTGAGATCCAACTATTTTGGATCCTTCTTAGTGAAAATTTAAAGCATTCCTTTTTCACACTGCCAGAACATCTAAAGCAACGTTTATCTACGGTGCTGTGAATTTTTTTTTTTTGCCCTCTCCTAATTTCCTCTATTTTGCATATTTTTCACACTAAAAGGTTTCCTTTGTAAAACAAAATATAAAATAAGCCAAGGGGAACACGAGGAAACACAAAACAAAGTTTCTCAAAAAAAAAAGAGATAACTTCATTTATTGAAGTGAAAAGGTTACGCGACACCTATATCACCCATGTGGAAAAAGTAGTTTAATCCCTAAACTTCAGAAGTGATTGTGCCAACTTTAGCCGCTGCAATCACACACTTCTGATCTGTTGTGCTATTTTTACATCAGATGCAATTGGTCATGTCTTCCAAAAAAGCTGCACATTTAAGGCTTTAAGGCTTAACATTTAAGGCTCTTCATGTTAGTCTTGCTTTCTTTTGTGACTTTCTGGTTGAGTCATTTCTGAGAAGATGCCCCACTGTTCTCCAAGTTTTTTGGAGATAACGGCGCTTATTGTGGGTCACTGGAGTCCCAGAAACTTAGGAATGATTTTGTATCCCTTCCAAAAATTACATGCTTTCCACATATTTCTTACTGTCTCATATCTTCTGATAGAGCGCTGCTTCCAGAGACCTTTTAGCCCACTTTACATTGTAAGAAGGGTTGTATTTAAGTGATATTTAGCTTCAACAGGGGTGGCAGTAATCAAGCCTGCGTGTGTCTAGTGACCCCAATGATCAATTCAGTTTGTTTAATTATTTGATCAAGCAACTAAAGGGGCAATTACTTTTTCAGACAGGGCCAGTGGGTGTTGGATAACATTTTTCTTTCAAAAAATGAAATGATCATTTAAAACTGTGTTTTGTGTTTACTCAGTTTGTCTTTATACTAAATGTTGTATTGATGTATTTTTGTAATTGTGACCAATATGGAAGAATAGAAGAAATCAGAAAGGGGGGGAATTACTTTTTCACAGCACTGTATTTTGCCACACAAATTCTCACACTCATTCATCCCCAGAGCAATTTAGAATTTTAAAATGGTATAATTACTTGCATGTCAGAGCCAGAACTCACACATGCTTACCCTGCTGACAGTCCTACATTTTCAGCGTGTTTCAGTGTTATATTTAATTAAAAATTAACAAAGCGAGAGGTTTTCTGGTTTAAAGCTTTTCTGGTTTAAAGCCACGCCACGGTGTTACACAACAGCAGGAAATATCCTGCTAAGACTGGCTCTGTGTATTACACTTGCTAAAACACTATAACCAGGCATTTATCAAAAAGCACCCCCAATTCCCTAAACTCTAAACACTACTCCCCTGTTTTTACACGAGTCAGATTTGTCGAGCTGTCACTGCGGAACTCTACACACAAATCCCTTAATTTTTATTGCGTACACCATGCGGTCATTTTGAAAGCACTAGCATTCAATACTGTTCATTCAAGTCAGCACATGTTGAGCTCAATTAGCACACAACTCCCCAGGAGAAAACACTAAGAGTCAAAATTGAACACACATCAATCAGATCCTTGAATAGATAGATAAAAGGGCCTGAAACGGTTCATTGAGTTTTGGAACAATGGATCCACAGAGAAATGAAGGAATAGGTCGAGGAGGGAGAGGAGGGAGAGGAGGGAGAGGAGGAGGAGGAACATAATTGGCCATCGGGCTATTGTGAATGTCCCTGGTCATTGCGGAGGGAATGTTGGTCAGCCAACGAGGGGTTCTCCACCGCCATGCTATTCTAGGACCCTGTAACACTATGCTCCTCCTTACTTTCCTTGGTGGTCTAAGAGAGCATATGTTCCAGCTGGACCACAGGGAACCAGCACAGCCAGAGCAGCCTCACTACATTGTTGTTTGGGATAACGTCAGCTTCCATCGTGCTGCTCTGGTTCGTCACTGGTTTACCAATAATTTGAGGCTTTCAAACATCTTTCTGCCTGCATACTCTCCCTTTCTAAACCCGATAGAGGAGTTTTTTTCAGCATGGCGGTGGAAAATGTATGAACGAGAACCTTATATCCGTGTTCACCTCCTCCAGGCCATGGAAGAAGCCTGCTTAGACGTATCAGTAGACGCGTGCCAGGGGTGGATCAGGCATGCAAGAGGATTTTACCCCCGCTGCCTGGCTAGGGCCAATACAGCCTGTGATGTGGACGAGATTCTCTGGCCTGACCCAGACCAAAGACGGGATGCTGAGGCGGAATAATTTTTTTTTTGTGTGTGTGTGTTGTGCTGTGTAATACATGAATGAATAAAAATGTGCCAGTGTATACATTGGTTGTGTCTTTTGTGTTCATCATGTGAAAAGGTTTTTGCGAGGGGGAACCACAAGCAACATAACTTACCATGTTTGGAAATATTGTTTTGAATTTATTGCACCAGTGTGTAAGACTAGTGTGTGTGTGTTTTTGAGGGCTTGTGTGTGATGTCTGAGGGCAAAGTTTGGTTTTTCAGCAAGAGTGAATGGTTTTGGGTGTAGAGCTTCATTTTGACCTGAAAATAAGATGTTTGGGGAATTGGGTGAGACGTTATGGGTTTGTGTTTAGTGTTTTGAGAATACGAGGCTTAGTTTCAAGAAATGTGTTTAATGCAAACAAGAAAAACTGTATACCACAGATTATAGATGTATGTGAGTTTGGTGTGTGAATGGTGTATGAGTGATGAGTGAGCGGTGTGTGTATGTTTGGTGTGGTGTGTGAGTGATGTGTGTGTGTGTTTGGTGTGTGAGTGATGTGTGTGTTTGGTGTGTGAGTGATGTGTGTGTGTGTGTTTGGTGTGTGAGTGATGTGCATGTGTGTATGTTTGGTGTGTGAGTGGTGTGTGTTTGGTAAGTGATTGGTGTGTGAGTGGCGTGTGTGTGTTTGGTGTGTGAGTGGCGTGTATGTGTGTTTGGTGTGTGAGTGGTGTGAGTGGTGTGTGTGTGTTTGGTGTGTGAGTGGTGTGTGTTTGGTGTGTGAGTGGTGTGAGTGATTGTGTGTGTGAGTGATGTGCGTGTGTGTGTTTGGTGTGTGAGTGGTGTGTGTGTGTGTTTGGTGTGTGAGTGGTGTGAGTGATTGTGTGTGTGAGTGATGTGCGTGTGTGTGTTTGGTGTGTGAGTGGTGTGTGTGTGTGTTTGGTGTGTGAGTGGTGTGAGTGATGTGCGTGTGTGTATGTTTGGTGTGTGAGTGGTGTGTGTGTTTGGTGTGTGAGTGATGTGTGTGTGTTTGGTGTGTGAGTGATGTGTGTGTTTGGTGTGTGAGTGATGTGTGTTTGGTGTGTGATTGGTGTGTGAGTGATGTGTGTTTGGTGTGTGAGTGATGTGTGTTTGGTGTGTTAGTGGTGTGAGTGATGTGTGTGTGTTTGGTGTGTGAGTGATGTGTGTGTTTGGTGTGTGAGTGATGTGTGTTTGGTAAGTGATTGGTGTGTGAGTGGTGTGTGAGTGATGTGCGTGTGTGTGTGTTTGGTGTGTGAGTGTTGTGTGTTTGGTAAGTGATTGGTGTGTGAGTGGTGTGTGTTTGGTGTGTTTGGTGTGTGTTTGGTGTGTGAGTGGTGTGTGTGTGAGTGGTGTGTGTTTGGTGTGTGAGTGATGTGTGTTTAGTAAGTGATTGGTGTGTGAGTGGTGTGTGTTTGGTGTATGACTGTTGTGTGTTTGGTAAATGATTGATGTGTGAGTGGTGTGTGTGTGTGTGTGTTTGGTAAGTGATTGGTGTGTGAGTGGTGTGTGTTTGGTGTTTGAGTGATGTGTGTGTGTGTATGTTTGGTGTGTGAGTGGTGTATGTTTGGTGTGTGAGTGGTGTGTGTTTGGTAAGTGATTGGTGTGTGAGTGATGTGTGAGTGGTGTGTGAGTGATGTGTGTGTTTGGTGTGTGAGTGGTGTGTGTTTGGTGTGTGAGTGATGTGTGTTTGGTGTGTGAGTGATGTGTGTTTGGTGTATGACTGTTGTGTGTTTGGTAAGTGATTGGTGTGTGAGTGGTGTGTGTTTGGTGTTTGAGTGATGTGTGTGTGTGTATGTTTGGTGTGTGAGTGGTGTATGTTTGGTGTGTGAGTGGTGTGTGTGTGTGTGTATGTTTGGTGTGTGATTGGTGTATGTTTGGTGTGTGAGTGGTGTGTGTTTGGTAAGTGATTGGTGTGTGAGTGGTGTGTGAGTGGTGTGTGTGTGTGTGAGTGTTTGGTAAGTGATTGGTGTGTGAGTGTGTGTGTGTGTGTGTGTGTGGGTGTGTGTCTATATTTATTCACAGTTATAAATTTGACATGCTTTCATCTGGCAGAAAATCCCTTCTTCTTTTGTGTTTTCTCTTAAGACTGTAACCGGCCCAGCAGGGTTTTATCTTAGTCCCTGACCTAGTGAAGTAACATGAGAATATGGTTTTGGTAATGCCTAAAAAGCACCTCTGTAATTCCTTCTGGGTAATAACAAGGGCGTCTGCCTTAATAGATGAATCTCAAACAAATGGAATCTAATCCCCACCCACCTGTTGGCTTCCCACACTCTGTGGAAAAAGTCAGAAACTCCACTTTCCTCATATTTGTTTACTTTCATTTATTACACACTTCCTGTAATTACCTCCGTTTGAACCTAGTTTCTTCATGATTCATGAAATGGCTAGGTTTTTCTCCTTCTGCTACCCTGGTTCCTGGTTCTGAGCTTTGTCTTTACCTTATCATTGACCCTTGCTGTGATTATAGATAATTTTAGGCGAAAGCCCCGAGTAACGGCATTTCTAGCTTCACCTCTGCACTTTTTGAAGCTTCTGTCAGTTAGATCACTGATTACACTGTTATCATTCGCAGGTTTGTTTAGCTAGTTTATGAAAGGTTTGTTTACTTCTGTGAAAAACCTGTAGGTGTGGACATACTACTGGTGTGTCTTTATAAGATTAGAATAAGCAGTTCTTCCATGTGGACTTAGGCAAAGATATGACCCTACTCCCACACTCTTGTTTTCTGCTGGCTCACACATTTTTTCTCTCGATGAATTTAAAAAATTTGGTTTAACTTTGGTTTTATTGGTCAGGATTTGTTTGGCTTGTGAAAAGTGGAGGTTAGCCTCCAGTCGTTTCTCACAAAATCTTCTGGACTTGAGAAGGCGGAGGGGGACAATATCCTGTCAATGCAAGAGCCAAGAGGCGGAGATGGAGGAAAAAAGATGAAAACTTTGGCCTGGGTGTTGGATCATGAGAAGGTCATGCCTTTGAGCGAATAACTGACTAGTAGTGCTGACTTGACCAAGTACATGAGATAACAAGCTAAAAAAAAAAAAAAGTCAGTTCCCACCAGAAGACTGATATCAAAACTTGGATCAGCTATCAGGGAAGATAAACAGGAATTTGATGGTCTAAAAGATATATCCTGAAATGTCAGCCAATTGCTTGTAGTGCAACAGCGTATAAAGTCGGCTAAAGGTTAAAGTCGGTTGTGAGATAACAACAGTAGCCATGTGGCATGTGGCATAAAATTAGCAATAACAACTAGTGAGCTAATCAGCAAAGCAAATGTGGAGGTGTAGCTCATGTCAGCTGTGTGGGAATACGTCACACTAAACAACCCTTTTTTTCTGGAAGTGTTTTCAAATGCAATGCAAATGATATTTTAATTTAAAAAAAAAAAGATGTTTAGTATAAGCCACATGTTTTTAAGTGAAGTGCTTCAGTTTTGAAAAAATCCTAAGGACAAAAAAAAGCCTAGTAGTTTTTAAAGAAAGAAAATAAGCTATTCTGTATCAGTATTGGTATTGAAAATGCAAGCATACTGAAGATGCTGTTCCAGCTCTACTTCTCATTTCAAATCATCTTTAATTTTCATCTACAGTTGAAATCATTTCGAGGAATCTCATCCGGGGTGAAGTTCCCAGTGGATTGATTTAGGATACACTCAAATTCAAATTCAAATTATATTTGTCACATGCATAACCATATACAGTACGACTTGCAGTGAAATGCTTTATACAACTGTTTCGACATAAAATAGAAAAATATAGAAAAATATTAAATATAAAGAAAAATGTATACATAAAAATATATATGAAGGGCTTAAAATGTATGTGTGTATATATATATATATATATATATATATATATATATATGTGTGTGTGTGTGTGTGTGTGTGTGTATATAAGAATATATAGAATATAAAAGTTTATAAAAGATTGCAACCCTGACCAAGATGTAAGAGTTAATGAAGATGAATGAAATGAACCTCAGAATGAATACACACGAATGAACAAAGGACGTGCTGTAGTATTTTATCTCTCTATAAAAATATGTGCCAATTAGTGTCTGTAATTCAAACTGATTATCACTGAAATCTTTTTCACTGTTCACTGTTGTCACCTGGGGCAAAGCGTGCCTACGCCTGAGGATGACACAAGAGCGCTGTGTATCAGTGCATAGCTCAGTGGGACTTTAGGGAAATTCCCGCGCTCTCATTGTCTTCTCACTGCTAAAACTTGTTTAACTGGAGCAAGCTTTGTGTTCTACTAATAATACTATAATGATTACTGCTAATAAGAATAATAATCGTTGTTTATGTAGTACGTTTTATTTTGAGTTAATAATAATTAATTCAAATATATATATATAAATGATGGGCTTTTTCACTTGGAATCAACTACAGACCTTTTATCTCCTTAATTTGTCATGAAATAATGAGGAAACAGGCCGCATCTGGCCAGGAAACTGCTTATAAGTCAGTTGTCCAATTACTTTTGAGCCTGTGAAAATGGAGGGTCTCTCCATTCTTCTGTGTAAAAATGGCAGTAATTCCTAAATGATTAATGCAATATTTTTGTTAAACTTAAACCCCTTGAATTAAAGCTGAAAGTCTACACTTCAATCACATCTTAATTGCTTCATTTCAAATCCATTGTAGTGGTGTACAGAGGCAAAATTATATATATATATATAAAATGTACGCATACCAGGTTTCAATATGTATTGTTTGTAGCATACATATGTATGAATGTAACATTCAGAAACCAGGTGGGGGAAAAATAAATACACCCTTAATACTTCCACAAAATTGCCAAAATTTCTCCAAAAAGATGAGACACTGAAAAACTCCTACAAAAAAAACTTTTACTTCAAGTTATTGTTGCTAAAGGTGGTTCTACATGTCACTGAACTATACGTTGTACTTATTTTTTCCCACCTGGTTTCTGAATACGAATACATATTGAAATCTGTTGTGTTTTAGTGCTGTCACCTGAGGTTACTTGTTTGTTTATAGAAGCTGGTGAGGACTGTCTACCACAGTATTCTGACACTGAAATTGATTTGAGGGTATTTATGTGAAAATCGGCTGAACGGTGTAGGAATTACAGAATCAGCATCAATCCCCTGACCTAAATTTAATGCAGAATGCCTCAAGAACAAGCAGGAACAGAAGACAGCTGCAGTCCTGGCAGAGCATCATGTGGGCTCCAGACTTCACTGGCAGTCATTGCATTCAAAGGATACAACTGAACACTTTTGAACACTTTGGGTTAGTGGAAAATATTTGTGGTAACAGTACGTCCGCTTCCTCACACCACCCTATGTTTAAGGGAGTATGAGATAGACCATAAGATTCATTCACATGGGAACATCAGTGTCGGATAAGACGTAAGAGAAAACCATAACACGAGACCTCAAAAGATGAGTCATTCCCCAAAAGGAAATGCAGAATCTCAGCAACACTGGGGTTGGACAAATACCAGATCTATCTAAGGGGAAATATCTGAAACCACAACATCTGGTTCTAGTGTATGTGCATTTGTCAACTAATTGTGACAACCTGCTTTGATTTTTTTACAGTATTCATCATGACACATCTTATTGAAATAGCTTTTTTTTCCACTTGCACAATAGATTTCAGCAACCATCCTGCAGCAAATGTTGCCCAGGTCCCCAACGTTTCCACTTCCACACGTTCCATTGTGCTCCTTCTCACGTATTGTCGCTTGTCATTAGTGATTTTCCCGTTTAATAGAAAAGGAAATGAGTTTTTCAAATTAGATTTGCTTATTATGCGTCTAGACAAAAATAAATCCTGTAACGCTGCTTTATAACAAAGACTTTTCTTAATAGTGCTGTTAACAATATTCTTGTAATGTATTGGAGTTTGCGCAACATATTATGCTAACATCTAAAATGACAGAAATCACACACTAAAACAAGTGGAGTGTTTAGCATTGGAGAGTATGAACAACGCGAAAAGCTCATAGACACACTGATATCTTAATGGCTGTTTAGCTGCACATCAGAAGATGATTACATCTTTTAAGAAGCCATCGAAGCTTGCCAGATTCCTAAGTGTCTGCTCCAGCAAGCTTGGGTGGTGACCATATAAACACAACCAGTTATTATTCTTCTAGCGACACTGAATTGAGCTGAGGAACTAAACAAAGCTGAAAATAACAGAGCACTTAGAGCAATAAACCACTGCCTTCCTGAGCGGTTCATGATTCGAAAGTTCTAGTTTCTTGTTTTCCAAGCAGATATGATTTGGGCGATGGTTCGTTCTCAGGATCCAAATTAAACATTGTGGTCATGTGATCCTCCTTTGCGTGCCCCTGTGAGGTTCACAAGGTTGTATGGTTTCCCCTGTTTTCTATGTAGGGTGCTCTTAGGGTCGCAAAACTCGTACTGATAAAGCCTCAACAGTGACCTCTGACACCAAATCACTTGCAGTTTGTTGTGTAAAGCCCAGTAAGAGCAGATGTAGTGGTTGAGAGCGGTGAGCTTCGTGTTGGATGTACGAGTATCCCATTTCAACACTGTGGCATCAAGCGTATTTATTGGCGGTGCAATTTCTGTTTCGGCTGAAGGAGGTGACCAGCTGACTCCTTCATCTCTGAAAGGGCTCTTTCACATCTTTGAGTCTGATTAGAGTGAAATTGATCAATTTGATTCACTTGCTATTTTGATTTGTTTTGGTTTTCACACTGAACCTAATTAAAGGAACTAAAAAGAAAAAAATATCTCGGTGATGCACAAGGTGATGTTCTTCAAGTGCTTGAAGAACTCAGAAAAATCACTTGAGAACATGGAGCTGGTGTATCACATCCAGAGTTTATTTTCTCTTTTTTTTCAGAAAACATGAAATTTCACATCTAAAAAAAAAAACTCAACCCCAACACAGTCGATTTGATACAGAGTCGACTCGCTTTCTCACTAGAGTTGGATTGAGATTGAGATTGAGAACCCCTCATTCAGGTGCTCTCGACGAGAACACACCACAGAATTCAGAAACGACTAAACCCTGTGTATGTGAAAACATCTTAAATATCATCTGTCATCGCCACACATCCGCACAAGCGTTTGAGTATAAGTGATGACATGAGCGCTGAATGCCGAAGCCACATGAAAGAACACAACAGACAACATGCCGCCTTGGTGGTCACCTTCTAGATCTTTACCAGAGATACATTATCTTTTTTCATATACAGTGTGTGTTTAATCATCCTGTTCATCAGTGTCAGTTTCAGACCTGCTCGTAGCTGAAGATTTTCTTTCTTTTTTTTTATGATTTATTATTATTAGTACACACTAAACTAATGTTGTGTTGGGACTTTTCCAAAATTGGTAGCGATGCCTGTTAAACAAGTCCGCCTCTTTCTTCCAACATGGTGTTTGGGAAATGCCTGTGTTGGAGGTCACACATAATATTGGAAATCATCAGTGAGCACGGCCAAAAATAGTAGCAGTATCAGTACACACAGTATAATGAGAAGCCAGGTGCATGTGACAATGGAACAAAGAGATGCTTATGTAATAGCAAAACCACAAATTGCTCATGCCAGCCTTTAGGGCTGTTTCCATGTGTTTATTTACTGAATTCAGACAACAGGTCTGCCTGCAAACGTTAGGGATCATTATATTGCTTTACCTCTGCCAAAATAGAGACAAAAGCTGTTAGAACTTTTTGCATTCATGCTGGGTTTTTCTTGGCTGTGATATTTGATGTTCTTCATGCCAACAAAATTACACTGCAGGGTTACAGGTTTTTTTTTTTTTTAACTCTCAGTTTTCCGTTGACACCCATAAGCAAGTATAGACTACATCAACTTAAAGAAAAGTTCCTCCCGGGAATATGTGCATGATGAAATATTTGTGATGTGTTCATCAGTTCTGGTGCTAATTTGTTAATCTTTGGAGAAGTCACCAGGGAACGTTGTTATTGCTAGCACAGTTATAGTGGTCTTTAAAATTCAACGACTTCAAACCTAAGTGACAATGATCAGGTTTTGCTTCTAAAAACAAACAAACAGACAAAAAAAAAGCACAGCAAGAGCTTTGTTTCTTGCTCACCATTTTCCAGCAACGTTCAAGGTCATAGTAATAGTAATGAGAAATCCAGAGTAGAAGCAGTGAAGACGTTGGTGCAAACGCTGGACTCATAGTCCCAGAATGCAATGCAGCTATGTGACACAGATTAGATTAGATTCGGATCGGCTAGTTAACGAGCTACAAGATGACAAGCACAATGGCGTTTGGAAGCTGATCTGTTTGAGCAAAGAGTACAGATGAGAAGCTGAGAGAGCTGGACAGACTAGAGGATTAAAGCGCCGCTGCATCACTCTCGTCAGGTAGAGATGAAGCGAGGGATAGATCCTACTAAAAAATTATCAGGAGGTAGTCCAACAGCATAGTGGATAATGTAGGAAACCAGTAACAAAAGTGAAACTGAAGATCACATATTAGCTATAAATATAGATATGGGTGGATTTTTACTTAATTGCACAGTTGCAGGAAATCTTACTTATGCAAAAACTACAACAACAACAAAAAAAATACAAGATGTATGCAAAAAAGAAAAAACCCACGCTGGACACTTTTGCTTTCCTTTACTTTTGCTTGACCTTTTCAACAAATATATCCTCTTTCTGAGGCCAGAAATGTCGGTCTGTCTGGAGTTTATTAATTTCATCACTCTGTTTTTGCTCAGTAGGGTGTAAAGGAACTCAGGCTTTTCCCAGTAAATGTTTTACAGTTTCATGCAAACTGTTTGCAGTGAAGCATGAAATACAAGGAAACTTGGACTGGCAGATTCCCATTAAAAAAAAACCAAAAAAAAAAAACCAAAGTGGAACGTTAAGTTGCCTGAATGAAAATGTTAATTAATACTAGAAATCAAACCCTTAGTGCACTTTGTTACAGAATGCCATGCCATGCTAACCCTAGGTTGACACGTATTAGAGACTAAAGCTCATACTTTTCCATGTACAGCATGTATTTAATCCTCCTCCTCATAAGTTCCAGTTTCAGACTACAGATTTTTATATATTTAAGATATAGTTTTAACAGTTTGGAAAATGCTTGTGTGGGCGGTCACACAAATACAGAAACTCTCATGATCTTGATGAAAAGTTTTTTTTTGTTTTTTTTTTTGAAGTAAACCTTACCACTCTGCCCCCAGAAACACTAGAGAAAGAAATACATTTGCAGAATGTATCTTTGTTAAACTCCTATTCAACTTCAGCGACATCAATCTACTGTATAACGGAGCTCACAGATGCCCTGTAGAACTTTCTGGAACTTTCTATCTAACCTGACTGAGTAAGCGAAACGACATTGTCTTTCCTAATTCAGGGTTGTGTTGTTTATAGCTGACAACAACCAACTTTTATCGTAAAAGTCGAAGCTTAGGAAGCTGATCTGTTTGAGCTGAGAGTACCAATGAGGAGGTGAGAGAGCTGGACCGACTGAAGGAATAAAGCGCTGCTGCATCGCTCTCAAGCAAGGGCTAGGAATGTAGGAAACCTTTAATCAAACATGAAAGAATTTTAAACTAAAAAAAAAGGGAATGCAGAATTTAATCGTAAAATAAATAGCACATTTTGCACAGATGAAGATCACATAGTGAATATAAATATTGATATGCAAGTCATTAAGAGTGGAGTTTTAGTTTAACACACACTTGAAGGAACCTTGAATTCAGCCTGAAGTAGTGTACTTGAAATTTACTGAACAGTTGTACACTATTGAAATTTATTCAGTAGTGATGGACTACTTTGTTTTTGCTCATTAGTGTGTAAAGTAACCCAGTAGAAATTTTAACATAATGTAAAGCAGAAACTGCTAGGAAACAGAGATGGATTTTTTTTTTTTTTTTAAGAAATTTGGTCTGGCAGATTCACTTGCTTAATGTGCCTTTCAGTTGCCTTGTGCATTTATAACCAAATACATCAAATCTCTGTCAAATGCAAGTGCTACAGTGAAGTGGAGTGTAATGTTGCGATGTTTTACTCATCACAAAACGTCGGTAACGGTAGATACAGTGCTCCTGATCCTGAGTAGCGGTTACTAGCCATAATGGCATAAAATAGGAGAAAAGAAGTTAAATGGTTTATTTAAAAAAACTTTGATTTCAGTGTTCAATGTTAAAAAAATAAATCATGTTCAAAAGAAAATTAAAAGTGGCAAAAGTAATTACTGTTAAAAGCATATTTTTTTCTAAACCATAACATTATGGTCACACTAGTAATGCATTAAAGGTACAGTCAGTGATCTTGGCAACTGTTAATTGTTTTCAACAAATCAAGCCTCCCCTTTACATCCAAAGCCACACCCACAAAAACCCATACCTGGAGATATTTCTGAATTGATGTGGGTTGACAGGTGTGTAGATCTTATTGGTTGGCTGTTGCTGGCGCACATCATTTGCTGTTTACATCACTGCTGAAATATTACAAGAAAACATTTTGTCCGACTATAAAATCACTGATCCCACCTTTAAGTTGTTCTCCTGATCTGTGCAGTCACGTTGACTCCATTCCTTGGGAATCAAACCCAGGCCACAGCAGTGAGAGCACCGTGGCCTAACCACTAGTCCTCCAGGGACCCCGATACTGACAAGAAAAACAATAATTATAAAAAAAATTAAAAATTATATAAAAATAATTGAAATTCATATCATATATTTACTCGACAGGAAGAGGGGTAGTTGCGATCAGGTGCGTGAAGCATGAAACTGTTCAAAATCCAAGGCAAAGGCTGTCCTTACACTGAATGAAAACCAGACCACAAAGCTCTAACAATATATATATATCTATTATTTTAGACTCTGCATAGTGGCACTGAAGAAAGCTATGGGCTTAAACGTCTGCTCACTGGTCTGTTTTAACTCACTGATCTTTGCACTTTTATCACTATGCAAGTCTAAAACAATAAATAGATATTTTGCTAGACCTTTGTGGAATGGTTTTCATTCAGTGTGCAGGCAGTCTTCTGGGACTTTTCTCACACTTGCTTGCCTGATTAAAAGAGTAACTGAGCATTACCTCTGTTTACTACACCACTGAGGTTTAATAATTCATCAACCGAAAGTCAACTTTGTAAATAATTTCTGTATGATCCCGGAAATTCAGCTTTATGCAGGGATCCATTACATTCTTGGAATAACTTGTGTTGACCAAAACTTCGGTTAATATTATGCATTTAAATGAGCTGAACCATTGGACCTCATTGTTGAACCTTAGCTATTTGCTGTTTTCATGGAAAGTATTTGAATTATTTCATGACCAAACAATAAACTGCAAGACAATGTGTAACTATGTCGGCTATGGGTTATGAGTTGTGGGTTATGGGTAATGGGCTATGGGTTATAGTCTATAGGCGATGGATTATGGTTTATTCGTTATGGATAATGGGCTAAAGGCTGTGGGTTATGAATTATGGGTTATTTGCTTTGGGTTGTGGGTTATGGGCTATGGGCTAAAGGCTATGGGTTATGGGCTAAAGGCTATGGGTTATGGGCTAAAGGCTATGAGTTATGGGCTAAAGGCTATGGGTTTTGGGCTATGATTTATGGGTTATGTGCTATTGGTTATGAATTATAGCTATAGGCTATGGGTTATGGGCTATATGTTATGGGCTATGATTTATGGGTTATGTGCAGTGGGTTATGAATTATAGCTATAGGCTATGAGTTTTGGGCTGTAAGTTATGGGTTACAGGTTGTGGGTTATTGGCTATGAGTTAAGGGCTATGGGCTGTGGATTATGGTTTATGAGTTAGGAGTTGTAGGTTACAGGTTTTGGGTTATGGGTTATGGACTATGGATTATGAGCTGTAGGCTATGGGTTATGGGTTATGTGCTATAGGTTATGGGCTGTGAGTAATGGGTTATGTGATATAGATTATGGGCTGTAGGCTATGAGATATGTGTTATGTGCTACGGGTTATAGGCAATTATTTATGGGTTATGGGCTACGGACTATAGATTATGGGCTGTGGGTTATGGGTTATGAGTTATGGGTTATGTGCTATAGATTATGGGCTATGGACTATGGATTATCTGCTGTAGGCTATGGATTATGAGTTACGGATTATGTGCTATACGTTATGGGTTTGAAGGAAATTTATGTTGTTCTGGTGGCTCTTGGTGGCCTGCCACCTTCCCAACACACTCTATGATGGTTATTCCTTTCATTTGTCTCTTCTCTATATTAAACCCAAATCTGTTTTAATGTATACAAATTCCACCAAAATACCAATAATGTAGAACGGTATGTGAAAGCATAGTGTGTGTAAAACATCATCTGTCTTACTCACAAGCGCATACAGGATGTCCCATCTTTTTTTACTGTTTGGTAGCTGAAGAATTTGCAGCTGCACACTTATCTACATTGTCAACTAACATGCTCCTTGTTGTTTGATTAAGATCTCAGGGAACGATAATAGGTCAACTGCCAGATCTACCGCCTACCACGAAATGCCTAACACCTACACATCACTGTATGATATCAAATAATGGGATTGCCCAAGAAACATTACACCCTTCCAGGAAAGTGTAGGTTGTTTGTGGTTTCAGGGTGGTAACGGATAAACAGAGAATTAATAGTGCTCCACGTACATCTTTGTGCCTAAGTATTTTAAAAGGATCTGTGTTTCAGGGAAAGTAAATTTGGTTCAATCACAGTATCATAAGGAAGGATTATCATTAGAAACATTCATTCCATAAACTGAAATAACACGATTGAAATGCAAACCTGTTTGCTTTACTGAGAGGTATTAACACAGTGAAACTGACACACACACACACACACACACACACACACACACACAAGCACACACTTACACTAAATGGCCACTAAGTATGTGGACCAATCACACTCATATGTGCTTGTTCTATTTCAGCTACAAGAGCATTAGTGAGATCAGGCGCTGATGTTGGGATGTCGAGGAGGTCTGGGGTGCAGTCGGTGTTCCAGTTCATCCCAAAGGTGTTCAGTGGGGTTGAGGTCAGGGCTCTGTGCAGGACACTCGAGTTCTTCCACTCCAACCTTCACACACCATGTCTTCATGGAGCTCGCTTTGTGCACAGGGGCATTGTCATGCTGGAACAGGTTTGGGTCTCGTAGTTCCAGTGAAGGGAAACTGTAATGCTACAGCGTACAAAGATATTCTACACAGTTGTGTGCTTCCAACTTTGTGGCAACAGTTTGGGTAAGAACCACATATAAGTGGTTGAGCCACTTCATGTTGTGCCTAAGAACACCCTTACTCATGATAAAAGCACTGTAACACATAGACTCAGGTGGGTTATTGCTTTAATAGATTTATACTTATTTTCTTTAGTGAAAGCTGTTTCTTTGCAGAAAGTTCTAATCACATTTATTGTTAGGTAACGTCCACAAATCGAGTTAGTTACCAACCTCTATTTAAGCAAGTAAGACAAAAAAAAAACCCACAGTTTTTATGTTACCAAGGAACTGATTTGCCGTGAAGATCAGAAAACTTGAGGTTACAGCGTCAAATCTGTCTGGTACAAAGTTCTGGCACTGGAAACTCCTGATAATAAGTTAATAAATGTCTCCTTTCAAAAAATTTCACAGTAGCAACTATCTTATCTCACCAACTTATCTCACCAACCAGAGTCCAGAATTCAACAACACTGTGGTATCAGATGTCCTTTCTTTTTGACTGTTGTTTTTTTTTTTTGTCCCCATCTGACACTACCTGCATAAATACCAACCCACATACACACCCACACACACACACACCCCCCACACACACACTGTGCTGACATGACTTGTGTTTGTAATTGTCGTGTTTATAATCTCAGGCTTTGATTGACAGGTATTCCCATAAAGGTACACAATGCATCGAAACCAGGTGACATCATCCTGTGTTTAGGCCATGGAATTACAAACATCGCATATCACATGGCACATCTTTATGACTTTCTCTACAGAGAACGATTAGCTATTAACTCAGTGCAAGTGAATGCCTATTGGATAACGACCTTCATTGTTGTCGAGTTTCAGACTTGTTCACGGTTTAGCGCTCATTCATGTTTTCCTTCTAAGAATTATTAGTAACACTTTATTTCGAAGGATACCTAAGACACATGAGACCTTTATAACACCTTCATAACATATGTTTTTTTATTAATCAGTGAGGGAGGTGAGAAGTGAGAAGAGAAGAAAGAAATGAGAAATGAGAGTGAGAAGAAAGAACTACAGTAATAATCATTATTAAACCATTCAAGATTTTTAGTCTTATCTCAGATTTTTACTTGTAGAAGAGCTACACAGTGCTTTATAACAGTGTTATAAATGATAATTTGCTGACCTATTTAGTTTGTTGGGTTTGTGTGTGTGTTGTGTGTGTGTGTGTGTGTGTGTGTGTGTGTGTGTGTGTGTGTGTGTTGGGGTGGGGGGGTGGGGGGGGGGGGGGGGGAATTTCCATACTTACAGAAATCCAGATGTAGATTTAGATCCCTAATCCAGCAATCCAGAGGCGACAGGGGCGAGGAAAAACTCCTTGAGACGTCACGAAGAGGAAAATTTGAGACTCAAAAGGGAACCCATGAGATTATAAATCTTTGTTTGAAGCTTTATTGATGTGTAATGAACTTATAAAGTGAATTTAAATGTCTAAATGTAACACTAGATGGCAGCACAATCTCAGTATATGAGAGAGACATGCCTGGTTTAATCTGTGGGTGCATCAGTAAAAGAGTGTTTCCCTACAGTATCTACTTCTACTTCTTCTCATACTTCAAAACGTCCTTCTATCATGAAGGACTAATAAATGATTATAAAGATTATAAAGGAGGCTGTAATAAACTATAGTGACTGCTTTGCAAATTGTAATATACTGTAGATTATTTTGCCTCTAATAGCACATATCTAGTTTATAATACAGACTGATATAATGTACTGTAGTACAGACTATGAAGACTAGTTTACATTTTAGAAACTTTTAACAGAGACTGTAACAAAGCCTGCAAGAAAGACTATAGATAATCTAACAAAGACTGTAATACAATTTATAGTCTGTAATAAAGAATGTAATAAAGAGAGTATAGAGACAGCAAGAGATTGTAATAAAGACTATAATAAAGATTGTATTCACTGTAAAAAAATATAAATTGTGATAGAAACTGTAAAGACTGTAACAGTGACTGCAAAATTAGTGTGTAGGGACTGTAATAGAGACTGCAATAGAGTATATAATAGAGACTATAAAGACTGTATTAGAGACTATAAAGTACAACATACTGTATTCTCTATAGTCTCTATTATAGTCTCTATCACTGACAGTGAAATAGACTATAATAGTGTAACAGAAACTATAGAGACTGTAAAAGAGACTGTGGAGTCTATAATAGAGACCATAATATAGAGTGTAATAGAGACTGTAGAGTCTGTAGACTGTGGAGTCTGTAATAGAGACTGTAGAGTCTGTAGTAAACTATAGAGCCTATAATATAGAGTGTAATAGAGACTATAGATTCTGTAATAAACTATAGAGACTATAATATAGAGTGTAGTAGAGATTATAGAGTCTGTAGACTGTGGAGTCTGTAATAGAGGCTATAGAGTCTGTAATAAACTATAGAGACTATAATATAGAGTGTAGTAGAGACTATAGATTCTGTAATAAACTATAGAGACTATAATATAGAGTGTAGTAGAGACTATAGAGTCTGTAGACTGTGGAGTCTGTAATAGAGACTATAGATTCTGTAATAAACTATAGAGACTATAATATAGAGTGTAGTAGAGACTATAGAGTCTGTAGACTGTGGAGTCTGTAATAGAGGCTATAGAGTCTGTAATAAACTATAGAGACTGTAATAGAGACTATAGAGTCTGTAATAAACTATAGAGACTGTAATAGAGACTATAGAGTCTGTAATAAACTATAGAGACTGTAATAGAGACTATAGAGTCTGTAATAAACTATAGAGACTGTAATAGAGACTATAGAGTCTGTAATAAACTATAGAGACTATAATAGAGGCTATAGAGTCTGTAATAAACTATAGAGACTATAATAGAGGCTATAGAGTCTGTAATAAACTATAGAGACTGTAATAGAGGCTATAGAGTCTGTAATAAACTATAGAGACTGTAATAGAGGCTATAGAGTCTGTAATAAACTATAGAGACTGTAATAGAGACTATAGAGTCTGTAATAAACTATAGAGACTGTAATAGAGACTATAGAGTCTGTAATAAACTATAGAGACTGTAATAGAGGCTATAGAGTCTGTAATAAACTATAGAGACTGTAATAGAGACTATAGAGTCTGTAATAAACTATAGAGACTGTAATAGAGACTATAGAGTCTGTAATAAACTACAGAGACTATAGAGTCTGTAGACTGTGGAGTCTGTAATAGAGGCTATAGAGTCTGTAATAGAGACTATAGAGACTGTTATAGAGTGTAATCGAGATTATAATAGAGTGTAAAAGAGACTGTAGAGTCCATAATAAACTATAGAGCCTATAATATAGGGTGTAGTAGAGACTGTAGAGTCTGTAATAGAGACTGTAATAGAGATTATAATAGACACTGTAATAGAGACTATAATAGAGACTATACTAGAGATTACACACACTGTAATAGAGACTATAATAGAGACTACAGACACTGTAATAGAGACTATAATAGAGACTATACTAGAGATTACACACACTGTAATAGAGACTATAATAGAGACTACAGACACTGTAATAGAGACTATAATAGAGACTATAATAGAGACTACACACACTGTAATAGAGACTATAATAGAGACTATAATAGAGATTACACGCACTGTAATAGAGACTATAATAGAGACTATAATAGAGACTATACTAGAGATTACAGACACCGTAATAGAGACTATAAAGTCTATAATAAAGATTGTTGTTGGCTAAATGTCAGTGCATAGATATTTACCACTTATCTGATTATCTAAAGAGCTGAACAGCAGATTATCTCACACCAGGTTTCCTCTGGGAAATTGGCATGACAGTTTGAGTCATACAGGCACATCTCTGTTGTGATTCTGGGTGAATGACAAAGGGGGTGTGTTAGTGCCAGGACCTCTGTTCTGTCACTCAGTGCAGATTTAAATCTGGATTAAAGTGGGAGTGTTGAGGAGATGAAAGATGTAGTACCTTCCCATTCTCATTTGAAAGGGTTTGTCAGATTCAGGAGCATTCAATTACTGACAGCAATGTCCCGAGTGTGACCTCATCTCCTCTGACAGAATGAGAGAGAGACAGAGACAGAGACAGAGAGAGAGAAATAGAGAGTGAGTCAATGAAAGATTGTAAGAAAATTGCATGCAATGCTAATTTGTTCCCAATATTTTTGCATTTATTGCTAATAAATAAATATTAAGTTGCATATAAATAATAATATTAAGTTGTATATAAATAATAAATATTGCACTTTGTGACTTTATTATCACTTTGTAGTCTAGCGCCAACTATATAACTACACATTATTATAAATACACATACATTTTGTGCATTTGTAGCTACATTTAATGTTGTGGAACATCCGTGAAACAAGTTAGTTCGCTATAAACACTTGCTCCCTCATTAATCTTTCTCTTTTTTCCCTGGTTGTCCATGCTAATGGGGTTTATCAGTCACTAGTCGTCTCTCTCTCTGGCCTTGTTATGACACTGTGATCTGATAAGATGTGACGTGTGATGGTGGAGTGGTGTTAGCTCTGCTCGCAGCTCTGCACCGTATAAACACAGCATCTGCTGCTGAGTGTGCAATTCCCTCAACAGAGGACTTTTTAGATTGCTCTGACTGGTGGTCTTGGATATGCATACGCACACAAACACACACACACACACACAAACACATTCACGATGGTCACTTAGGAAGCCTTGAGTAACAGCAGCGTGTTTTATCCTCCTGGTACTTGTGTCTAAGAGTGTGTGTGTGTGTGGGCTAAGATGTTTCCTAGTATCCTTTTATACTCTCTAAATCTCTTTTGCGCCGTGTGTGTGTGTGTGTTGAGGTTGTGAGGTGAAATAATTAATCTCTCTCTCTCTTTCTGTCTCTCTCTCTCTCTCTCTCTCTCTCTCTCTCACACACACACACACACATTCACAATGGTCACATAGCAGGCCTTGAGTAACATCAGTGTGTTTTTATCCTCCTGGTACTTGTTTCTAAGAGTGTGTGTGTGTGTGGGCTAAGATGTTTCCTAGTATCCTTTTATGCTCTCTAAATCTCTTTTGCGCCGTGTGTGTGTGTGTGTGTGTGTGTGTGTGTGTGTGCTCAGAAGGCAGAAACATCACACTTTAATCAAATGCTCGGTTGTTAATCATGATTTGATCACATTCAGGAGGTAATGTCCCACCCTGCTGTTTGGTCTTATCATGTTCCAATTCAAATCCCTCTGATGGGACTACACTGCTGTGTTATTCGCTCACTCGCAGTGTGTTTGTGTGTGTGTGTGTGTGTGTGTGTGTGTGTCTTCTTCAACCACCATAGTCTCCAGGAGGGCTGTTTTTATATTCTGATTGTGAAGATTACTCCCTGCTCTGTCATTGTGGTAACACCTGCTTGTAGCACTGAGGGAGATGTGTGTGTGTGTGTGTGTGTGTGTGTTTGTGTGTGTGTTTGAGAGAGAGAGAGTGTTTAATTATTTCACCTCAGAACCTCAACACACACACACACACACAGTGACACTCACACACACACAGTGACACACCTGGAGGTGAGATCTCTTCAGCAACCATCCTCAATAATTCTGTCATCTATCCGCCGTCCTCCTTTCTGTCTTTCGGTTTCATCATTCCTCCATTTCTTTTTCCCTCCCGCTGCTTTAAAGTTTGCCATCTTTTCTTTCAACTCTTCCAGTACTGAAGCTCTGGGGATAAAGTGTGCTACTGAATCCAGTACCAGAGGATCTATGATTGTCCATTATATACCATGAATAGAGAAAAGTCTAGAATAATGACCATGTTCCTACAGACCCTGGGCAGACACCCAGGTTCTGCAAATAGGGGAGAGCGGGGTGTGCTGTCACACTTTTCACTGTTGGCGTGATACATGACAATGGAATAAAAGAAAAATAGAATTCTGAGCATTCACTCCAAAACAAATTTTTTATTATATTTTATTAAATAAAATGGGAAGTGCCATCAAAAAAAGAAAATTGTGCTCACCTCAGTGCTTCTGGTGTTGGATGTATGAGCAGTACGACAACTTACCCCGCTCTCTCCTATTCTGCAAACACTTAATGACACTTATATGCTAACCAGAAACAATAGAAGTGACAGGTTATATGCACATAATAAATCCGAATGGTGCTTTTATTCGGAATCAGCACATTTATTTGATATAGACATTTAAGCAGCGTAAATTAGGATTGCTGTTCAAGTACAAACAAACAGAATAGTAAAAGTGACAGTTTATATCTGCACACACATAAACTTCCATCACTTTTATTCTAAAGTCTGTACTGCAAATAAGATCATACTGCTCACGAATATCAAATGTTTTTCATCTTACGTATATACTTATTTAAACGATTAAATTTGAATCTGCCTAATTGTGAAGATCCCAACACAATTCATGCACACAATACAATACAATACAATACAATACAGTACAAATCTACGCCACACACACAGGCTAATATGAAAGTGAAAACAATGTCACAACATGTGGTCATCTTCTGAAATAATCAGAATACATCAAAAAGCTTTTTATTATTAACATACTTAGCTATGATGGAAAATTAGCTTTGTACATGAGCTATGATGGACAACATTAATCTGATCGAGTTCTTGACCCTGAAGTGGTAATGAGATTAAAAATCTGTCAGATGGATGAACATGTGCTGTTGATGAAGTGTGTTCTGTGTGGTCACAATCGCTGCTCGCTCTGAAATATCGAACACTACAATCCCTCATGTGAGTCTGTTTATCTCGGCCATGGTGTTTTGTATGGCTTTGATGTAGCTGCTGCTGCTGTTGTTGTTGTACTTTTTTGAAAAGTCAGACCTCTTCATGTCCAACTTGTTTCAGATCCAAAGAGCTCTCTTTTCAGAGAGGATGAAAAAAATCACAGTGCTGTGGAAAACCGAAGAGCTCTTCACTCTTCACTATGGAGAAACGAACAGAGAGAGAGCTCTGAAGAATTAACTGGATTGTCTGCACAAATGCGTGGATGGATAACTGAATGAATGGTTGGACGGATGGATGGATGGATGGATGGATGGAAGAATGAGTGGATTGGATCACAACAGAGATAATAATGAGGTACAGCTGGGATAAATCAAAAGAGATGTATAAATGGATGACAATATGGCAAGCACTGAGACACTGCTGGAATGGATGGATGGACGGATGGATAGATGGTTGGATGAAAGGAATAAAGGACAAATTGATGAATAGATGGATAGAAGAAAGGAAGGACAAATGGCTGGATGGATGGATGGATGGATGGACAGAAAAAGGACAAACGGAACTGGAAAAAGGACAAATGGATGGATAGACAACTGGGTTGTTCAATTTGTTCATCCTAAAGCCTTTTCATTTGCTTTCCTTTATGCCCCAAGAGTTGCACACCACCTCACAACTGCAGTATTCTCCGAATTTTCAGGACCTTTTGACCGCGTGTACACTGGTAATATTAAAAGGATTTTCTCTTTCCATCCACCATGTAGTTAAAGCTACCGGGACATCAGCAGGAGCAACAAAACACTGCAATTCCATTCTATTCCCTCACCACTAAATTGGCTTCTTTTCAGATGCAGGTGCCATCTATCAATACACGAGATTGCTATCCAAATTACTTTTTTTGGCGAGAATTGCTGGCAAAGGATCCAGCATGCACTGAAAAAGACACCCCCCCCAGACATGTTCTCACACACACACACACACAATCATAAGCTGAGAGAGAGAGAGAGAGAGCAGGACGTATGAAGACTTTTATTTGCCGCTGCAGTGATAGATGCGGCCGTGTAGAGGCAGTGATTACCGGGGTCCCAGGGCCATACACACACATCCATTAGACCGAGGTTTAGACCTGCCGAGACACAGCCTGCCTTCTCCATCTGTGTGTGTGTGTGTGTGTGTGAGAGAGAGGCAGGGTTCTCCTGTTTCTTGATGTATCCATGGTAACGGTTCTGCTTCTCCTTTTGTTTTAGGGTTGAGGAGATTATTTTTCATGGCAGTTGACAAGATTTAGTGTTCCTTTCCTGTTTTTTTTTTGCAGAGTAATCTTCCAGAACGATGCTACAGCTACAGGTTTAAACATATATCAGTAGGGTGGAATCAAAGTTATCTACACACGGGGTAATGGATAGATGGATGGATGGATTATAGGACATTATAGCAATTAGGTATAGTGTAGCAATGGTGACTGGACAAAGATGAATATCTGCACAGATTGGTGAAAATTTGGATGATGGATGGATGAATAGCTGTATCACTAGCAATTGTGGTGTTATAGTATATTGTAATAAAGCTGACTGAAGACAGATGAATATTTCATGGATGGATGGATGAAATGATAAGAGTATATGAAAGCTAACTGACTAGAGATTATAAAGTACATATCTGGATAATGGATGGATGGATGACAGCTAGCAATTAAGCACAGTAGCAGTGAAACGCTGACTAACAAGTTTGAAGGAAGGATGGATGGATTGATGGGTAGATGATGGGTGGATGAATAGCAGCATGGCTAGTAAGTAAGCGTAGTCTGACTGAGGACAGATGAATATCTGATGGATGGATGGTTGGATGACAGCTAGCAATTAAGCACAGTAGCAATGCAATGCTGGCTGGACGAGATAAACATCTGCTGGATGGAACTGATGGATAGATAAATGGATGGACAAGAAGCTGCATAATGGATGATTGATGGATGGATGAATGGATGGATGCATGCATAAATAAATGGATGGATGGATGAATGACAATTAGCAATTACATACATACAGTAGCCATGCTGACTAGACAGAAATGAATATCTGCACAAACGAATGGAGGGAAGAATGAATGGAAGGATGAATGGATGGATAAATTAATGCATGAAAGTTTGGAGGAAGGATGGACAGATTGATGGGTGGATAATGGGGAGATGAATAGCAGCATGGCTAGCAATTAAGCACATTAGCAATACAATTCTGACTGGACAGAGATAAATATCTGCTGGATGGAACTGATGGATGGATGGATGGATGGATGGCTAGATGAAAGATTGGTTGATAGATGGATGGATAGATGGATAGACCGATGAAATAATGTATTTTAATTGATGATAGATGGATTAATTGCAGAAAGGATAGTAATCAAACAGTGTATCAATGCTGACATGATAGTAATGAATGATCTCAAAAAATGACGAATGGATGGATGGATGGATTGATCAACTGATCAACTGATGATAGATAGAGATGAATATCTGCCCAAATACATGGAGGATGGATGGATGGATGGATTATACCAAATATAGCAATTAGAGATAGTAATAGCAATGGTGACTGGACAGAGATGAATGTCTGCACAAACTGATGGATAGCTCGGGGGATGGATGGATGGATGGATGAGTAGGTGAAGGATTTGTGTTGAATGATGGATGGATAGCTAGCAAAGACGTGTAGTGCAGAAAAGTTGACTCGACTGATATGAATATCTGATGGATGGTTAGATATATGGATGTGTTAATGGCGATGATGGATGGACAGATTACAGAAAAACTAGCAATAAAAAGTTCAGAGGATATTGGGGCAATAATAAATGGATGGAAACAGATGAAAGAAAGGATGGAAAGACATCCATGGATGGATAAGATGGGTGAATATCCAACATGACTTGCCGTTTTGTATTTAGCGCTTACAACACAAAGTGCTTAGAAGGCATGGAAGGATGGATGAGAGATGATGGATGCAAGGATGGATGATGGATAGCAACGGTTATGAGTCAGAGAGAAGAATCAGTGAACGGATGGATAGATTAATGGATTTTGTGAGCACATTGTGAATGTGATGAAAATCTGCTGGCATGCTGGATCTATGAAGCGACCATCCTAAATACACCTTCAAAACATTGTATTCTGCCTGGGTTTTATCAAAGCCACGCTCTGGGAGAATTATCTGTAATATATTCAGGACACGTTGCATCGTGAATGTTTGGGAATGAAAGAAAATACCGAGAAACAAGACGGAGAGAGAGAGAGAGAGAGAGACTGGACGTGCTTTCTGCGGGGCGACGGATTTATCACCTGGTTGGATTCTGCTAGATGTACTCTAGACTCTAGAATATTTAGGAAGGGGGAATTTATCCATCACCACAGAAAGACTCAGAAAGAGATGATATGGCCAGAGAGAGAGAGAGAGAGAGAGAGAGAGAGAGAGAGAGAAGAAGGAAAGAAGTGACTATCTTTCATTATCAGTGTCAAAACGACCCACCTGTCAGTCTGCGTAATAGACTGCTGAGCCAAAGATTAGAATCCTTTCGGATGAAGTTATTTTTGGAGGAGGCTATTTTCCAGCTCAAGGCAAGAAACCTGCTGCTTGATGGAGTTTTTTTTTTCTTTTTTTAGCCGGAGAGCTGTCTAGCGGCTACGTTTACAAAATACTTTAGCATCGATAAACTTTCATATTAATTAGACATTAACATTAGCGATGGCTAGATGGGAGGCTAAAATCTGATATCTATGAATATCTTGGCAATGAAACTATTAGAATTGAGCAATGTGTTATATCACTAGGTCTCACTGATGATACCCACACACACACACACACACACACACACACACACACATACACACACTTTAATACAGATTCTTTCATTCATGATTTCTAATGTTTTAAAAGTCTGAAATCCTCTCCTGGCTTCTTGCCATGTTTTCACTGAATACAGGACAGAAAGAAAAGCTTAATCTGCCTACTTTTAGATTTTTTTGGAGAAAAAAAGTACAATATAGTAAATAATCCACCTCATTCACGTTCGTTACATCCACGACTCTGTGTAATCACCTGATTACCGTGACTGTCCTGTCAAGTCAAGTCAAGTCAAGTGGCTTTATTGTCATTTCAACCGTATACAGCTAGTACAGTACGCAGTGAAATGAAACGGCGTTCCTCCAGGACCATGGTGCTACATCAAACAACACAGAACCACAACAAACTACACATTTCTACATAAAGTGCACGTGCAAACGCGTGCAAACAGCACAAGACAGTACAATAACTACTAAACCACGACAATAACTAAGACAGTATAGTAACTACTACTACAAGTCCAGATTGGCTGCATGAATCTACAGTCTGGGCGAGAAAGAAATCAGCCCCAGCCTCACTTCTCACATCGTCACTCCATTCATGATCGTCCTTGGTCATGTTATATATCATCAGCTTTCCCTGGACTTTTCCCATCAACTGAGTCTCCATTTTAAGGGTTATTTTATTAGCTAACCCTTCAGTAATTTGAACTGAATTAGCTTCATCTTCACCTCAGTAGAAAAGACGCAAATGCATAGCATTAGCATTAATTCCAGTCCACTAGTGTCTCTTCTCTCAGAACAGCGCAGTCCCTTTTCCATAAGTTGCATTCCTATTGTGTGTGTGTGTGTGTGTGTGTGTGAAGTCACTGAATATGAAGTGACTCCTATGATAGAGTTTCCTCTCCATTCCTCTTGAAGGTCATTCTCTTTATTCGTCCCCCGTGGACAAACAGTGCAACGGCTCTGTTGAAAATGATAAGAAAATATAGTTTTAATGGGCCTCTGGATAGGACACGGCTATCTGTCATCGCCCCTGTGTGTGTGTGTGTGTGTGTGTGGCCTCGTTTGACTGGAGCCTATGCTGGTTATTATTAGAGCTGTAATAGATTAAAGACAAGCAAGGAACCCGGAGAATGAGAAGAGGTTTCTCAGTTCTATAGTGAAAGGGAGAGGGAGAGAGGGAGAAAGAGAGAGAGAGATAAGCTATAATAATAATAATAATAATAATAATAATAATAATAATAAATTCTTCAGTATAAATGTATTTTACAGGCATAATCCAGCTATCCATATAGTAGTCACATTATTTAAAAGTGTACAATAATTTTTTTTTTTGTCTATTGGACCTATAATTTATTTTTTTAGATTCAAGTCTAGATTCCAGTTCACATTATTTAGCTTCACATTATTATGCCAACCTGTTTTTTAGTTACTGAGGTTTGGATTAAACCCATTTTAACTTTAATCAAAACTTTAATCAAAATGATTTTAAAAAATACAAAAAAAATTTAAAAAGTATTTTTAATTAAAAAAATTCTTGATGGATGGATGAACGGATAGATTCTCATAGATGGTTAAGTGAAAATAATCAGTGGCAGGGTGATGTGATGAAGCGGTGTTACTGTTACAACCTTGAAGCTGATTATTTTCCTATAGCAGCCCGTGTTTTATTCCTCTTATACCACAGCAATTCGTCAACGATTACACTTAATGAATGACACAGCATACTTATCCATTTATAGTTATGTTTAATGTTCAAAACAAGTTAGTTCCTGTTCTCACTTACGTTATAAGAGTCGTTCTCTCACAGCGTCTCATTTTCTCTCTCTAGAGACTAAGACAAAAAATTTACTCTAATATTATCTCTATAGAAACGATAACGTATTAGAACGAGCGCATTAATATAAAGGTGTGATTTGCAGCTGCACTACTGTCAGAGCTGCTGCTATAGAAAATGAATCAACACCTTCTGACCAATGGGAATAGAGAATTCAACAGCTCTGTGGTGTGATACAGTTTAATCACTGTTAGAGTCGCAGCCAAAACAAAAACACACACAATGCCAATTAAATCAAGATAAATATGAAATGGTTTTTTCCACCAGAGGCCTAATTCTCATGTTTATTAAGACTTATTAAGGAACTGGCTCCAAGCTCTCAGGAGCTCCTGTTCCTGTAAATGATGCTTTATTAAAAACAGGTGCACTTAGACTCAACACTTGGAGATTAAAGCAGTAAAGCCGTTAGATAAAAGACACAGAGGCAGTAAGATGCTGTTTGTTGTGCTGCTACTGCCTCATTAGCGTAATCAAGAGCTCTGGCTTTTTCAAGTACATCCAGATTGTTTCCAGTGAAATAAAAAGTCACATTTACAAGTTCGCTCATGTCCACTCGGCCTGTCGGAACTATTCCCAGACACAATTAGTGTGATTATTAGTGCGTTACGATGAAAAATCCAACCATTGCCACTGCACTGCATTGAGGCTATGTTACAGTGATTGAGGTAAGCCTTCAAGTTGTTTGAGGTTATTATTAAATTAAATTAAACATCGTTAAATAAAGGATAATGAAAAATGATTACCTAGCAGTGTAGTACCTAAAGCTACACCAGTACAGTACAGGTAGTGACGTCTTTCAAGGCTTGGCTGATGACCACTTTTCAATAAATTAATATGAAAAATAGCAGCAATAACTGAATTTTACAATCATGTTACACACTTTGGTACATAAATTTAAAAATGAACGGGGTTAAATTGTAAAATATTAGTATTACAATTATATTATAGTCCTTAAACTGTCATAGAAGTAACCATTGTGTAAAGTTGTATTCAGCTGCATTTGTGAATCATTTGAATTTATTTGAAAAAAATAATAAATAACAGGTATAAAAGAATGACTCATTTATGAGTTGGATGTCACTAGTGGCACAGAAATATTATTTCTAGATCTCTCAAAACACAACAGAGCATTACTCATTACTCAGAACAATACTTCCTTAAGAACAACACCTGGTAAAAATTAGCAATTAAAACAGCTGTTTAAGTATAATTCATTAAATAAAAATAACGAATCGATGATTTGGCTTTTTCTCTAGCTGAATCATTCAACCCTAAGCAGTGCTACTTACGCTGTCCTCTTTGACAATAGGAAACTGTAAGAAGATATCGAGTTGTTCTGTAATATTACGATGTGTGATTATGATACAACAAAATTTTCTGTACTTTTCCAGCCCTAATCTAAAGGCAATGATTACAGCAGCTTGCATAATTATTCACCCCCTTGAATTTTTCCATATTTTGTATTTTGTATTTCAAATATACACCAAATAACCCATATAAATATATAATATATAAATGAGAAATCAATATAGTTTGCATAGTTCTTTACAAATAAAACATTTAAGAGTTGTGATTGCATAAGTATTCACCCCCTGCTTCTGTGAACCCTCTGAATTAGTTCTGGTACAAACAGTTACCATCAGAAGTGACATAATGTGTTGAACAGACTCAAGCTGTGCGCAATTAAAGTGTCACATGATCTCAATATAAATAGAGTATTTTAGTGCACATGCCTAAACAAATAGCAACATGTAAACCAAGGAGTTATGAAAACAATTCTAAGACAGAGTTCTGGAAAAATATCAACCACTATTTATATAAAATATCCCAAACTTTCCACATCCCACAGAGTGACATTAAATCCATTATTTAAAAAATGGAAAAAGGAGAGACTTAGTCAGAGAGGCAACTAAGAGATCAAGGGTAATACTCAACATGATGCTAACACCACCATGCTTCACTTCAATATTCTAATCTACTGTAGTTTGTGTAGGTTCATGAGATAAAAATCCCAATGAAGTCAGTTTCAGTTCCAGTTTGTAACACTACACAATGTGGAAAAATCCTAGGTGGGGAACTGACCCTTGCCAGGATCAAGCCACAAATATAATATAAAAAGCAAATGTCTGGCTACAACAGCTAATAAGGCCCAGCTTACGGGACAAGCTTTTGAACACGCAGCCAAGACTTCAAACGTGAAGCGAGACCGTCCTCCGTGACTAATAGGGCTCGTGTTTCATGTCGATTTCATGCATGAGAACATGCTCCTTATACGTACCCCTGTCTTTCCCCACACTGGTCTGGATGGAGATCGAAGCCGAGCGTCCAGATGTAAATGCCAAAACCATTCTGACACGGAGAACAAAAAGAGCATTGTGGTCATGGGTAATGACTTCAGCAGCTGTTCTCAGTGCGCACTACAGTCGGGTTATGATCACAGCCGGCGGTCTGCGTAACACTAGATGCTGAAGCTCTAGTGCTGATGTGTGTGTGTGTGTGTGTGTGTGTGTGTGTATTTATATTCATGAGCCTGTACTGGTCAGGATTTTTGCTTGGGGCTTTTCTAAATAAGCTTGTCATGAAGTTCCTGTCGTTCTCTCAGCTGTGTGAGCCTCTGACAGTGCAGGGAAGTGGAATGCGTCGACACCAGACACCTGGCTGACCTTCTCATCATCTAGCGCTACTTAACTCCTGCTTCCTTACATGCCTCAGTGATCTTGATTAAGTCACGAGTCCATTAAAGTGCCTTCTTATAGCTTAGCCGGAGAGGAACCCTAACTCCAGGATACAAATGGCCTGAAGCTACCCTGGCTCTGAGTGACAGCTTCCTCCATCAACGTGCCGAGAGGAAATGACCTGTTCCTTCACCGTTATGAGCTTGATGAGTTTAGCAGCCATTCCGTTAGTGGTTTAAAGCCTCCCGGGCTTCATCCATAACGTCCCGTGTAAACACGTCAAGTCCATATGAGACCTCTCGAGGATTGAACTAAAGACAGAGTGGATTCGTGCAGTAGAATCCACTGCTTTTTTTCATCACTTATCAAAAGCTAATACTTTTCACAATGAGATTTCTCCAACACCACCCCATTATTCTTTACTAACACAAATGGACTGAATGCACATTTACAAAAGTTTCTACTGGTGTTCGCTAAGGCCACTCGACTTCACTAATGATTATTCACACAAAGTGTGTAAAGTCTCTGAGACGGCTTGAGTGATTCGGCCTGATAAATGGGAGGTGGAGTGACAGAGAGAGACGTCAGTCATTGTTAGAGCTATTGATTGCGATGAACAAATGAGGATAGAGGAGGTTTTTTTTGGACTGCAGTCAGAGATGTGAGGCGAGTGTTAATGCAGTTGAATAGAACCAGCATAAAACGTGCACACGGCTTCAAAGAACAAAGCACTTTGTGTTAGCTGTTATAGGAAAATAATCAACCGTGGGATGGTTTGATGAAGCAGAGGTAATGCTAGTGCACTGAAATTGATTATTTTCCTATAACAGTGTTTTATTATTGTGCTTTTATACCACAGCAACTTTCCAACACTAACATGTTTTTTTCATGCAAGAATGACATACTTTTTATCTGTTTATAGTTACATTTAATGTTTTGGAATGTATGTGAAACCCATCACTCACGTTATAGCAGCTATAAACAGTCATTCCCTCGCCAGCCTCTCTTTTTTTCTTTCTGGAAGTTAATATCACAAAAGAAATTGCAGCAAAAACATAAACTCCTCTGTCCTGAAGATGTCGGAAAACTTTAAGTTGCAAAGCACTGAAACTGGAGACTCCTTCCGTAAATGTTAAATCACCTTACAGAGCACTGCCTTACGGAAAACTTATCGATGATTACACATTTTTAAAATCTGATTATGTGGAGCATCCACCATGTAAATAAGCTGTTACTATAGAAACGATAATGGATTAGAAAGAGTGCTTTAATATAAACGTGTGATTTGTAGCCGCACTACTGTCGGAGATGCTGTTATAGAAAATTAATCAACACCTCACATCTGATCAATCCAAATCCAGAATTCAAAAGTGTTAATATAACAGGGTTAGGAGCTAAATTAGGATTCAGGGGTTGCAGGAGTGTAATTAAAACACATCTTCAGTAGATCTGGTAATGATTCATTTAACCAACTACAATTTCACAGTCCTTAAGTTTTCATTATTGCATCAAAATAATACAGAAACATTTCCATATTTTTTTTTCCTGGCAAACATATGACAAATAACCGCCTACTAGCGAAAAGAACACATTCTGCTTTATAAACACAGCCGTCTTGACTGAAAGAGATGATTATGCCTTGCAATGATTTACATTCCCAAGAAATTATACTAGCGCTTCCCTGCACTCCCACTCAGTTTAACCCCTGAGTAGCCTAATTAATGCCTTGTAGCGTAATTAAATATGAAGGCGCTCTCCCAAGAATACAAGTGCAAATTTACTGCCTTATTAGCTCTATAGATTTTTCACTCATTCGTCCTACTTATTATGCCTGTTTTTTTTTTTTTTTTTTGTGCTGTAATGTTTGCTTTGCTGTTTCAGCATGCTAGGTTGTTCGACAACACATCTCCACATTTCTACTCAGATACCTGATACTGCTAAAGCGACCTGGTGTGTCAGGAATTAAAATATTAAAATATTATAATAGACATCTGAAGGGATGTAACTGGCATCGTTTCAGAGGGTGTGTGTGTGTGTGTGTGTGTGGGTGTGTGATCAGAGCAACACAATAACCATTGTATATATAATAATGTGACAAAACCCAAAATAAAACACGTGTATCAGGCGAGTTGTATTTTCAAGTAGATCCTTTTCCTGTAATCCAGCTGTGTTTTCCTTTTGTTCAGTGTGTAACGGTTTTATTTCACACAGCTGTGAACACTGCAACCTGTATCCGGGGTTTTCCCATCATGCATCAGGTAGCTATGTGCACCTACAGCTATATATCACTGAGGTGGTTTCAGTGTTGCAATGTTTAATTGTAAAATCCCCATTAAAATAATTACACTAAAAATATCCTTGACTCAGTAAAAGTACAAAAATAAACAAAGTCAATAAGTAATCAATTGTGTCACCTTGTTACAGATCATATTTTGCGGAAAAAATAGAACATTTTTTTCTGTTGAGAAAAAAAAAACTTAAAAAATTTGCTGTAACAAGTAACAAGTTGATGCTTTTTCATATATTCAATATTTCAGTGTAGCCTTATTACAAGCTACACAAGTAATAAAACACAATACTGTTCTAGGAAAATAATCAACGGTGGACGGTGTGATGAAGCAGAGTCATTGTTTTCACCTTGAAGTTGATTATTTTCCAATAACGGCATGTCCTGAAATGTCTTATAGTACTGTCGTATACTACAGCAATGATTACAATTTTTTTATTTATTAAAGTATGAGACTTTTTTAATGCATATATTATTATATATTATTATTTATTGTTACTTTTAAAGCTGTAGAATGTCCGTGAAACAAGTTAGTTCCTGTTCTCGCTTGTTTATAGCAGCTATAAACAGTTGTTCCCTCACCATCCTCTCTTTTCTCTCTCTCTCTCTCTCTCAGTTAATAGGACAAAAAAAATCCTGCAACTTGTCAAGTTACAGAAAAACATAAAAAAAGTGTTAAAAAAAAGTGATGTTGGAAAACGTAAAGTTACGGCTTTACCTCTGACACTGGAGACTCCTTCCATAAATGCTAAATAAGCATCTCCTTACAGAAAACTTCTTCCACATCGACAATTACGCATGTTTATGTAGATCGTCTGGGGTACAAGACCCTGCGTATGAGCTGTTACTATAGAAACAATATTAAAACGATAGTAAAACGAGCACATTAATATAAACGTGTGATTTATGAGCTGCGCTACTGTTAGAGCTGCTGTTACAGAAAATTAAACAATCATAACTATCATTAGCATTAAGCTGCTTTAAATGATCACTTTTGTTACCCAGGCTTACTTACAAATACAGACCTACAGTATATACAAGGTCTAAAGCATTAAGATTTGTCTAAATAGTATTTATTATTCTTTTTCTCAAGGTTATAGCCAGGTACAAGTTCTCGTACCAATAGCTGCAGTAGATCAGATGCGAGAGTTAAAAACACAATGTGTTGAATTGCTGTATTGTTTTGGGCATTGGGAAATAAGAAGCAAGTAGCAGTGAAGGTTTCTGTAATGGGAAATATACTGGATCAGTTTCTCAGCCATGCGCTGATGAAAGATAAAACAAATTTAATATACAATAACCTGCTCTGTTTCTTTATTTCCTCTCAGTGTGATACACGGAATCATGCTACTAAAACCCCAGACGTGTATTCGTTATGTTCATGTTTTTCTTAAATATGAAATGTTTTCTACCTGATGTGGAACATGCTGACGTCTGGATGACATCCTGACCCCCCCACCACCACCACCCCCTTTTCTTTTAAAGACTGATCTAATGGACCTAGATTGGTTCCTTATGTATCTCTATTACTGCAGGAACTTTTGTTGCTGCTGTTATTATATGATTTAAATCATACATCGTCCTTGAAGTCAGAACAGTGCGGAGGAATGCACTATACACTCACATTTACCTCTTCCAGTGATGTCCTGGTTACACTACTGAGCTTTCATGTTTGTTCGTTCATCTCCAGGAAACAATTTATTATGTTCAGGGTCGTGGTGGATCTGAAGTGTATACCAGGAACACTGGACACAAGCTATTAGTCCATCACGGAGCAACACACACACACACACACACACACACACACACATCACTGAGGAATTTAAAGTATTAAATCCGTACTCTGGCATGTTTGTTTGGAGGTGGGAGGAAAAGTCCTTCCCTACGAAGGAGCTCTGAGGCATCAACACCACCTGCTGTGCTACCGGATGATGCTTCGTTTTGGAAACTGTTCTCATCGAGCGTTTTTTCCCCTCTTAATATCCCAAGAGTCAAATGTTTGTTTTACAGAATCTGTATAACACTGCAAGTTATAATAACAGTTTAAAAAGCATGAACAGGAGACTTCCTTGTTCATTGAATCCTTATAGGTTAAGTAATAACTCAAAACAACACGAACTGGCAGCTGATTTCATACTCGCTCTGAAAATCTGACATTTTAATCGTCTTGATCAAATCTCACACAGTACATAGACTACCGCAGAATCTTATTTATTGGTTATTCGATTTGCATGAAGTGCAACATCATACAAACACAGGCAATCGCACAAGCATTCATCTCTGAAAACTGTGTCTTTTCATCAGTTTATTCATCTTTAGTAACTGCTTTTCTGTGGTTTAGAAATGAAGACATGAAATAAAGATGCGATGATGGCGCCTGTTTTAAGATTCTGACTGCGCTGTCATTAAGTTATTCACATCACTCACGAATCCTGTTACCGTGATCATTAGGTAATAATGACACACCTACGTTGGCCACGCCTACTTCCACATATCCATAGTTATTTAAAATGCACAACCTCCTGTGTCCTCCTGTATGTCTGTATATATTAGAAAAGTGGTACATTATGAGTATTACTCATGATGTACTATATTACTTGGCTGTGACAACTATTAAACTTTATTAAAATTTATGCTAGTTGTGCTATTACTGTATTTATTTTGCACTTTGGTTGAAGAAATTAAGGCTAAAGCCATTCTCAGACGCCTCATTGCATCATTTTTAGCTTTTGGGTTAACCAGATTTTAAACACTTTTTAGGTCACGGAAACTGTGCCAGTCCTCTGAGTAAAAATAAAGCACTATAACATCATTTTATAGATTATTTTCTAGGAATTTCATGATGATCGATACTTCATACAACAGTACACACAGTAAGTAGTGCACAGTATATACTGATGCAGTATGTAGTATACAGATTATTTATTCAGTCATCTTTTGTAAGCGCTTTATCCTGGTTATAGGGTGGTGGTGAATCCGAAGCTTATCCCAGGAACACCGGGCCTGAGCCGGGAATTCACACACCAGTTCAAGACAGGGCACCATTCACCACTCACTCATTCACCAGCATGTTTTTGGAAGGTGGGAGGAAACCGGAAAACCCGGACAGACTATAACCCAAGCTCAGGTTTGTAACCTCTAATTCCAGGTTGTGTACAAAAAAAACTTTTTGTACATTTTTTAAAAAAGATTTCTGATAAAGCTCCCAGGAAAAACTAAATAATTTTAGATTTAACTGCTTCCCATTTTTACACATTTGACCTGCCATAACCCTAATAACTCATTCCAACCTTAATAACCCATACAAAACCATTCAGGCATTACTCATACTGCAGAAATCCTATCATTTAAGGTCATATAATTGAGATGTTTAGCCCAGTATCCATGGAGCAGCCTGCAATATGCACCGAATGCCACATTAGGCTTTATGCTAATTCCACAATAAAGGAGACATCAGATCGGCTCACCTTATTGATTCACAGGCCTTCTCACCCACACGCTCCCCTTTCTCATCTCTCATCTGTTGCGCATTGAGTCGCAAGACATCAAAGGCTTTCATCAACAAAATGGAGGTGCAAAAGACCTACATGAAAGACAGGCTTTAGACGAACCTACTGATTATAATTGCATTTAGTGTTTTTTTTTTTTTTTTAATTGGGACGGCTGCCAGCCCCCTGTCGCTTCATTCAGAGCGAATGGGGTGGGATTCCCATTATGGATTTAAACAGCACTCTCGCTAACTTAATTAAGCATAAGATAAACGAGAGTGCAGTCACACAGTTAGATCTCAGTGTGTGTGTGTGTGTGTGTGTGTGTGCCTACAGGGGGCTCGTGTTCAAAGGTACTCGAGGTCTGTGACGAGGACATGACCAAGGAACAAGGATAAGGATATGATTAAGGGAGCCAGGGGTCTTTCTTTTCCATTATCATCACATATATGTGTGAATCTCATTGAAGATGTCTAATAGAGGCCCTGGCTATTCTGAATTTCCACTTCAGAAGCCCTCTTACTCTTCATTTAAACATATGATTAATGCTGGTTGATAAAGGTACAGCACACATGGTATGAAAGTCATGAATGGACACAGAAGCTTTCTATTATGCTGCTTTTTTTTTTTTTTTTTTTAAATAAATGCAGTAAAGACAAAAGTAGTGATTCTTTCAGCACTTACACAAAGTCACAATAGATAAATAAGGAATGAAACACTCCCTGTGGTGCTGTTATAGGAAAATAATCAATGAAGCAGAGTTACTGTTACCACCCTGAAGTTAATTATTTTCCAATAACAGTGTGTCCTCAAGTGTTTTATCCCTCTTACCTCTGCAATTTTAATCGAGGACAACGTGTTAAGGGATTTATTAATGTTCCATAACATGACAGTAGCGCAACTGCAAATCACGGGGTTTATATTAATGCGCTGGTTCTAATACGTTATCGTTTCTATAGCAACAGCTCATTCACAGTGTACAGGATTCATACACTTTACATAAACACGTGTGTAAAATGTGTTATAGAAGGAGTCTCTAGTGTCAGTACAGAGGTAAAGCTGTAACTTTAAGTTCTTCTAAGATCTTCAGGACAGAGGAATTTACGCTTCTAGCAGTTTCTCTGTAACATGATAACCAGAAAGAGGAAAAAAAAGAGAAGCTAGCGAAGGAACGACTGTTTATAGCTGCTATAACGTAAGTGAGAACAGGATCTAACTTTTCGTTATGATGTTCGACAACATAAAATATAACTATAAATGCATTAAAAGTATGATGTGATGCTCATTAATAAGTAAAAATATTGTAATTCTTGGCAAGTTGCTGTGGTATAAGAGGAAAAAAACACATCATGACATGCTGTAATAGGAAAATAATCAACTTTGTGGTGGTACCAGTCCTCTCTTCTTCATCACACCCTGCTGTCATTGATTATTTTTCTTTAAAAGCACAACACCAAGTAGTTTATTCCTTACTTAATTCAAGATACAGCAGATTTGACTGGCTGTGATTCTTCTGCCAGTTACATTAGCCTCATAGCTCCAAAACTAAAGAAATACACACCTCAGATACCAACAAGTCATGGCTAATCGAATGAATTTTGAGGTAAAGGGAAGTTGTGGACATTTAATTTTTGGCAAAACTGTTGCTTTAATAATGGATGAACCCAATCAGATCACCTCAGGCATTCTGCACAAGTGTTTATAGATCAACTCGGGCTTATAGATGCGCAGCAGCAAGATGGATTTTTTTTTTCCTCTCTCATGGTGTAGAGAATGCAGAGCTTGATGCTGCGAGAAGAGCTGGATAGATTGTACTTTCTGTTTCTGTCTCACACAAACACACGAACGCACAAACACTAACAGACGGTGCACAGAAGAGCTCTAAAAGTACCACAGGGGGTCATTGTTGTTTCATTGTGAGTACATTTCAGCAGCATTAGTCATAAGCTGCTTACTACTGTGAATAAATCTATACAGGGGCTTTATTTTATAATAATAATAATAATAATAATAATAATAATAATAATAATAATAATAATAATAATAATGCAGCCATTTAAGGTGAGATACACACTGACATTTATGCATTATGAAAATGCATTACAGTTTATAGCTTTCTTTATATGCATTATTAAGTCGTTATAATGTCAAATGAATGCATTATAACATGCTTTTATTCATATGGCCTTCATAGAAGATTTTAAATGCATTATAAGCATTGCTGTATAAGAAGTAATGCCTTTATAATAAAGTGTATAATGCCCTATTAATGCAGTATAACATGGGATTAATGTATGCATAGGTCATTATACATATGGTCTTCAAAAATGCATTATAAACTTTGCTATATAATGCCTTTTTATAATTAAAAAGGAAATAATATAATTTGAATGCATTGTAAAGTGATATGAATGTACAGTGTTTATGGGTCATTGTTCATATGGCCTACATATCAATTTATAAATGCATTATAAACATTGCTATAAATGTAATGCCTTTTTATAAGTAATTATAACACTGTGTATAATGTCATATGAATGCATTGTAACATGGTATGAATGTATTCATAGATCATTATACATACGGCCTTCACAGAAATGTATAAATGCTTTTCAAACATTGCTATAAACTGCAATGCCTTTTTTATAAGCATCTATAACAATGTGTATAATGCCATATGGATGCATTATAACATGATCTGGATGTATTTATAGGTCATTAAAATATATAGACATTTATAAATGCATCATAAACCTTACTATGAACATTAATCCCTTTTCATAAACAGTTATTACACTGTTTATAATGTCATATGAACAGATTATTACATGATATGAATGTATCCATAGGTCATACATAGAAATGTATAAGGCATTATAAACATGGTTATAAGCTGTAATGCCTTTGTAACACCATAGAAATGCACTATGTCTATTTATTTATTTATTTTTTTTGATGAGATCTGGTAATAAACACAGAAGACGTCAGACTATGAGGTGTCAGACATGCTCCATATTGTAAATCATGATAATACGAAACGAGATGGCTTCCACCTCTGCACATGGAGGAAGCGTAGAGGTGCAGAGTGATTTGTTATAAGCGCCTGACCAGGAGAAGCCTGAGTTATTGCAGCTTTTAGCAGAGCGGTCAACATACTTGATTATTTTTGTATGAGAGCAGGAAAGTTGGCAGGGCTGCCTGATTGGATTGACCATCTCCGTCTCCGGCCCAAACACAGCTTTACAACCCAATTCCCATCCAATTCATTATAACTATAAAAACTATAGGAATTATGAATAATATCAAACTGATATCAGACCAAGGTTAGAAAATTGGATCGATTGGGAGGAAAGTCATCAATCTGACCATCCCAGACACTGCATTTAATTGTGTGTATAATACGAAGGCGGATTTTCTAGTTGACATTTTGCTCTCAATGGGGAACTGCAAATAATCTGAAATGGCGATTTTGGTTAATAATCATCCTGATTTTTGTATCAAATGCATCTATTACTTGTCTATACATAAAATGTAGTAATACTAATGTCAATACTTTCATATAAAGTCTAAATTTTTGAGTTTAAATCTAACCTAACTGATTTCCTGTCTTGTCCATTCGCAATCATTACATCATATGATAGCTACAAGGCTTTGACGTCAAGAAGACTTTAAGCTCCGCCCACTTGGCACAATAATGTCATGCGATAACCCTGAAATCTTGCTTCCTGCTATAAATAAGAAGTTACGTTATTATGAAACACGCTTTCTAGTTTGGAAATATATGGAATCACGTTCATTTTTAAACTTGTTTTTCTTAAACAAAAGAAACAAAAATCTCAATTTCTAGACGACATGCATTCATGAAATTTTGCATTTTTATTCCTATCCGAAGAATAAGTAAGAGCTTATTTGAGAGGAATTTCCTAAAACATTGATACTTGCTGGATTTATGATAGATTTTAAACAGAAAATTCATTTAAAATGATTTTTATAACAACGTTTAGTGTTTTTCTGATTAAATACTAAAATTATAATACATATATGATTTTCTAACAAACTATTCTGTAAAAATATTTCCTGGAAGAGCATCTTCACAGTATGTATTAATTCTAACATCATACATAAACCTGTATAATGTATATTTAATTAGATGAAGCCTTATTTGCATAAATAAATGCAAATTCCCACTGGAAAAAAAAAAATTACCCTAGTCACCTGTAGCGTCTTAGATTTAAACATGGGTTCTCGGACTTTTTTTCAGCCAGGGACCTGCTTCTGAGTTAAAGAAGTTTGAAAGACTTCCTCATGGATCGTGGTACAGGTTTAATTTTAAGAGCAAGAAGAAACGTGTAGCATTATATTAATTTATTCAAGCTATTAGACCTTTTTTAGGTTCCTGAACCTTCCAACTGATCTAGCTGTAGATTTGAAACACTCTGTCATATGAACAACACTTCCTTTTTTAATAAAATACAAAAAAGAACAAATTATAATGAACAATATTTATGCTTAGAGTTAGAGTTTTCAATGAACCTGCTTCATTAGAAGTGAGGAGTCGTGAGGAGTCGTGAGGAGTCGTGTTGGAGATCCATGGCCTTAAAGGATCCTGTGAGGTCTAAGGTGATGTCAAGATGGCGCCATCCTCACTATCCACTATCTAGGGCACTGAAATAATGGATGGTACTGAAAGCATGCTGGTGTTTATTGTGTTCTGGGACAGTTCCATCACGTCCCATCTCATCAGCACTGTCGTGGTCATCAGCGTCCCAAACCACACACGCCATTCACTATGTAGGTCATGAGTCATCGCTAAACACCGCAAGGCATTATGGGAAAATCTTTTGAATACTACCTTTTCAGATGCAGCATTCTCAATGGATGGGTTTTCTGACGTCATGTACCCCAACAAACAATCAACCCAAAGTATATATATAAATAAAAAGACAAAATGGTGCAGCTAATACTTGGCAGAAGGTTGTTGTGTTCAGGTGAAGCCAGAAGGCAGCTCTGAATCAGGGATATTATCTCTTTATACCTTTATATAACAAGATATGAGATCATATGGTTGACTGGTTCATTTACATCCCTGGTTGTAGGCTAGAGATGTGCCTTATGAGTCACTTTACTGAATCGACTCTTTTGAACAAACTCGTTAATCTGATTAAATCACTTCACGCGACCACTTTTTAGGCTAAAATGTCTAAAAAATAAAGAAATACATCAACTAACAAACAATCAAACACACACAGGACTATCACTTTTTCTTTCTATTTTTAAGTTTATGTCATAACTTAGACATTTTCATATACAATTCATCTTAATAGCTGGTTATAGATTTGAAATAGCAAAGTGTGTAATGGAGTACACAAAATCTACAACTGAAATCAAGCCAACTTGTGAATCGATTCCCATTTCCTGGTGAATCGACTCACTTTAAAAGAGTCATTCAAAAAAAAAAAAAAAAAAAAAAAAAGACCGAAGCGATTCCTTCGCGAGTCGCTCGAGCGGAGGAGGTGAGAGATGCGCGCGCCGCGTGCGGTCCACAAAGCCCGTTAACGGCAAACGGAGAAACCGACGGATTATAAAAAGGGTTTAAATAATAATTATAATAACAATAATACTATTAATAATAATAAGAAAAGAATATCCAGAATGGACACACGTTCTCAACGGCAGCGATGTTTCTGGAATTTCAGCTTCTCATTAATTACCTTAGAAACGTAATATTTTCAAACTGACGCTCACGTGCGTGCGAATTAGAAATAACGGCTTTAACGGTTTTTTTTTTGGTTTGTTTGTTTTTAAACTGAAAGTTGATTAGAGCGCGAGCCCGCTGAGATCTCTGGTGCTGGACCATCACAGGGTTTATGTAGAGTCCAGAGTGCTAGTCTAATCTGATAGAATTACACAGGATTTAGTGTTTATTTTGAAGTCATTTCTGGTGTATAGTGCTGGGGAGGCTTGTTTCCTCGGAATGAAGGATGGGAAGTTGAGCGGAGAGTAGACTTCAGCCCTGAGGATGATGTGACAGTCGGAGCTTCAGCTCTAAATCGTGATTTTTTGCCCCTTTTTTCTGATTTTGTGGTCTTTTTTTTTTTGCACCTGGATGGAGGATTTGGCCACCATGCTGTGCTTCTGGGGTCTGTTCTCCGGCTTCATGCTTCTAGGAGGTGAGATGTTGCTCCTCACTTTGATCTCATGCTGTTCATTTCTGGTGTGTGTGTGTGTGTGTGTGTGTGTGTGTGTGTGGAAAAATCAGCTCTGTGTTGTTGCTGAAGGTTAATTTGCACCTACAGAAATAACCATAAGCATTTAATTACAGACTGCACACATGCAGTAATGTCTTTTGTATTAATAATAATAATGATAATAATAATAATAATAATACACACTAATAATACTAATACTATTCTAGAGAGTATAATTACAGTAGTGTGTATTTTGGCCAGATTGTGTTTGTGTGAACGTGTTTAATAATGAATGTGATGAATCTGATGGAAAAGCCTCGGTCTCCTGCTCATATGGAGTTACAGACATTCCTCTGTATCATGCCTCAGTCATTAAAGAACATTTAATCCTGTGTTTTTACAGTAATTACGGTAATAGGACACTACAGATGACCTCTCTCTCTCTCTCTCGCTCTCACACACACACGTTCTGTCTGCTGTGGTCTTTCTCCATTTGTGCAATTTATAGGGTGTATGGTGCAGAGAGTAGGGTGTAGAGAGTAGGATATAGGGTGTATGGTGTAGGGAGTAGGATGTAGGGAGTATGGTGTAGGGTGTAGGGTGTAGAGAGTAGGGTGTATAGTGTAGAGAGTAGAGAGTAGGATATAGGGTGTATGGTGTATGGTGTAGGGTGTAGAGAGTAGGATGTAGGGAGTATGGTGTAGGGTGTAGGGTGTAGAGAGTAGAGAGTAGGATGTAGGGAGTATGGTGTAGGGTGTAGGGTGTAGAGAGTAGGGTGTATAGTGTAGAGTGTAGGGTGTAGAGAGTAGAGAGTAGGATATAGGGTGTATGGTGTAGGGAGTAGGGTGTAGAGAGTAGGATGTAGGGAGTATGGTGTAGGGTGTAGAGAGTAGGGTGTGGGGAGTATGGTGTAGGGTGTAGAGAGTAGGGTGTGGGGAGTATGGTGTAGGGAGAAGGGTGTAGAGTGTAGGGTGTATGGCATAGAGAGTAGGGTGTATGGTGTAGAGAGTAGGGTGTATGGTGTATGGTGTAGAGAGTAGGGTGTATGGTGTAGAGAGTAGGGTGTAGGGTGTAGAGAGTAGGGTGTAGGGAGTAGGGTGTAGGGTGTAGAGAGTAGGGTGTGGGGAGTATGGTGTAGGGAGAAGGGTGTAGGGTGTAGAGAGTAGGGTGTGGGGAGTATGGTGTAGGGTGTAGAGAGTAGGGTGTGGGGAGTATGGTGTAGGGAGAAGGGTGTAGAGTGTAGGGTGTATGGCATAGAGAGTAGGGTGTATGGTGTAGAGAGTAGGGTGTATGGTGTAGAGAGTAGGGTGTAGGGTGTAGAGAGTAGGGTGTATGGTGTAGGGAGTATGGTGTAGGGTGTAGAGAGTAGGGTGTGGGGAGTATGGTGTAGGGAGAAGGGTGTAGAGTGTAGGGTGTATGGCATAGAGAGTAGGGTGTATGGTGTAGAGAGTAGGGTGTGGGGAGTATGGTGTAGGGTGTAGAGAGTAGGGTGTGGGGAGTATGGTGTAGGGTGTAGAGAGTAGGGTGTGGGGAGTATGGTGTAGGGAGAAGGGTGTAGAGTGTAGGGTGTATGGCATAGAGAGTAGGGTGTATGGTGTAGAGAGTGGGGAGAAGGTTGTGGATGGTAAGGTGTGGAAAGTTGGGTAAAGAAAGTAGGGTGTATGGAGTAAGGTGTATGGTGTAGAGTATAGAAGATGTAGGGTGTACGGAGTAGGGTGTAGAGAGCAAGGAGTAGAGGGAGTAGGGTGTATGGCGTAGAGAGTAGGGAGTAGGGTGTAGGGTGTAGGAAGAAGGTTGTGGATGGTAGGGTGTAGAGAGTGTGGGGTAGGGTGTAGGGAGCAGGCTGTGGATAGTAGAGTGTAGGAAGAAGGTTGTGGATGGTAGGCTGTGGATAGTAGGGTGTAGGGAGTAAGAGGTTGAGTTTTTCTCTCTCTTTGCTCTCTCTCTCTCTCTCTCTCCTGCTGTCTGTCCCAAATTTCTCTCTCTATCTCCACCTCTTAGTCTCTATTCCTTCCTCTCTGTCTGTCTTTCTTCAGAGCTCAACATCTTCCCCTCCACTTCCCTTGTTTCATCTTTCTCTCTCTCTCTCTCTCTCTCTCTCTCTCTCTCTCATGCTGTCTGTGTCTCATTTTCCTTTCTCTTTCATCTCTCTCCCACTCACTCCATCTCCAGCATCTTAATCTCTCTTTTTTTCTCTCTTTCCTGTCTATCTCTCCTTGTTTCTCCACATTCACTCTCTCTCTCTCTTGCTTTCATTATTTCTTGACATCTCTTCCTCTTTCAGTCTCCTCCCCATCTCTCATTTTCTTCTCTTCCATTGCTCGCTCTCTCCTCTATGTCCCTCTCTCTCTCTCCCGCTCCCTATCTCTTTATTTCTATCTCTCTTTTCCCCCTTTTTCTCACTCCCATTGTTTCTGCTCACTTTCCTCTCTCTCCCTCTCTGTCTCATTATTTTTCAACATCCCTCCCTCTTTCCGTCTCTTCCCCATCTCTCCTTTGCTCTCACTCTGTCTCTTTCTCTCCTTTTCTACTCCATCTCTCTCTCTCAATTTCCCATTTCTTAGTTTCTATCTCTTTTTCTACCTCTCTCTCTCTCTCTCTCTCTCTCTAATATGATAATACTAAGTAATGAAGACATTGTGATAAATTACGTCACAATGCTTTTTTTTTTTTTTTTTAAGAGTTTCGCAGGTCATTTCTTTATAACACTCAAAGATACAACATTAAAATAATTATTATTTATTATTATTTGTGAATTAGAGCGTGCTGCTTGGTCCAAGGATGCCTTTCTCTCTCTCTCTCTCTCTCTCTCTGAACGGGAGTGTGTGTGTGTGTGTGTGTGTGTTTTTACTACATTTGCACTTGATGTTTTTCTAGAGCTTGTAGTGAACAGGAAGTGGGGTTTAGGGGATAAAGGGGAAAGATGTTCCAGAGGTAGGCTATAAGCCGGATGTGATATGGACAGATACTGAATTACTGAACATGTTGCTCTCTGTGACAGAGAGAGAGACTGAACCTGTGTGTGTGTGTGTGTGTGTGTGTGTGAGAGAGTGAGAGAGAGAGAGAGTGTGTGACATTCTTCCCTGTGTGTAGAACAGCAGATATCTGCTGTGAATCCTAATACTCAGCTGCATATTCTCTCTCTCTCTCTCTCACTCACACACACACACACACACACACGGCCTGCGTTCCAAATCTCCACGCTCTTCAGCAAATGCTGAGCAATGCTATCTGGGAAATAAACGCTTATCTCAACCACATGGGAATTAAAAATGGGGGGAAAAAAAGCTCGGGAAAAAAAAGGTGATGCAGTAGTTTGCTCTATTTAGATTTTATTAGTTTATAGAGTTTATTGGAATCAGAAACTCTTTATTCAGCAACAATACACACACGACACGGGAAGCCGACTCAGCAAATCACTTCTATATCACATATACATAACGTTCCACGCAGCGCGGTAATCTGTTAATAATCTGACTCAGATACGCGCCGGAGAGATGCGGATCGCTCGTTTAAAAATAAACGCAGTGTAAACATTCGAGCCTGATTAACTTTCATGATCGCGCTCTTGCGTCACTAATATGGTCCGGTGTGAAAGTAAACATCTGTCGCTTCGTGCACTTCAGGAAGGACATTCGAAGGACATTGTTGCAGAGACTGGCATCTGAATGAAGTGACATGACCCAGAACACCTAGAGCTAACGCTAGCTACTGCGTACAGCGACGAGACTCACAGTAAGACCGGACTGCGTGGAAGTCAGTGGAAATTTTTCAACAAGTTACTGATTTTAGAGGAAATATATATCCTGGAAGAACAGATTCGACTTGATGAACAGCTTGGCGTGTAAACGTATCCGCTCCGTATAACATACCAGACAAACATTAAGGCATGATGGAGAGTGATTGAAATGATGAAGGACAGAATGTGTGTGGTCTCCCCATGACTGTGTGTGTGTGTGTGTGTGTGTGTGTGTGTGTGTGTGTGTGTTGCTCCGTTCCAGAATATCCATCATACCGCGTTTGTAAACACATTGTGTATAAATTAGCATTCAAATATTACCAGATCTCCATTAAAGATCTCCTTTCAAATGATCCAGAAATAATTTTAGCTCCACTGAATCAGCCTCAGTTTCTTTCTTTCACGCAAACATTGTAAAATATTTAAACGCGCTCTGCTCCACATTTTTAGAAAATCAGTCCTCAGCACTACGAAGGAGCCCATCCGGAGTTATTCAGCGACCGAAAAAGTGTTAAACAAACCCAAACCGTCTTATATAAACCAGCTCGTGGAAAGCAGTCGTCCAGCCGGAGTAGCCTCGATGACAGCTCTGCATGCTCTGGCGTCTCTCGACCGTTTCACGCCGAGCCTCACGGGCTGCTTTCCTGGAAGAAGTTCCCACACGCTGAGCACTTTCTGGCCATGTTCCTTCACTCTGGACTCCAACTCAGGCTTCTGAAAAACAGTTTATTTTTCAAATGTAAGCCTTTACATCAAAATGTCTGTAAGTGTGTCAAAACATACAGTTGTGGTCATAAGTTTACATACGCCATGCGGAATCTGCCAAATGTTAATAATTAAAAAAAAAAAAAAAGAAAGATCATAAAAATTGCATTTTGTTTTTTTATTTAGTCCTGCCCTGAATAAGCTATTTCACCTAGCCGATGTTTACATCTAGTCCACAAGACACGATAATAACTCAATTTACACAAATGAACCAGTTCAAAAGTTTACATACGCTTGATTCTTAACACTGTGTGTGTGTGTGATAGTTGTTCCTGAGTCTCTTGTTTGTCCTGAGCAGTTAAATTGCCCGCTGTTCTTCAGAAAAATCCTCCAGGTCCTGCACCTTCTCTGCTTTTCCAGCATCTTCTGCACATTTGACCCCTTTCCAGCAGCGGCTGTGTGATGCTGAGATCCATCTTTTCACACTGAGGACAAACTGAGGGACTCGAACACGACTATTACAAAAGGTGCAAACGTTCACTGATAATCAAGATGGCAACATGATACATTAAGAACCAGGGGGGCGTAAACTTTTGAACAGGATGATTGGTCTAAATTGTTATTATTTTGTCTTCTGGGAAACAAGTAAGTATCTTATGTAGCTTCTGAAGGGCCGTACTAAATGAAAAAAAAAGAGCTTTAAACAAAATAATAACAATTTACACCGATTGTCCCGTTCTTATTTATTTTATTTTAATTTTTAACGTTTTGCGTATGTAAACTTATGACCACAACTGTATACATGAGACAGATAGATAGATAGATAGATCACTTTATTCATCACAGATGGAAATTCACTTTTTAGCATCACAGAGAGTTAGAATTATACTAAAAATAAAATGAAACAAATAAGAATAAGTATATATATATATATATATATAAATGAATACAGTGTAAGAGGGCAGTGTGGTAGTGCAGTGGGGTGTAAACATCGTAGATACAAGCAGCAGACTTAATCAGTTTAATTAATCAGTTGTAGTAAATATATTACAATCTAATTAAAGCTCCACAGTGATATCAAGCATATTAAGGTTGGATTTTTTTTTTTAAAATAAATAAACTGCATAGAATATTATTTCAGTATTGTGGTAATGCTATAGAAATATAGAAGTGTATGCATAAAGTATAGGCATAAAGGAAGTCGAGTCATGGGTAGCGCAGATCTTAAGTCCGCTAATCCATTCAGAAAGGCTCTAGGCAAAGTGTCAGGTTTGTTAAAAAAAAATCCTTTGAAACATGATCGCAGCAGTCACTTTACTAAGTTCTGAATATGCTGCTACACATTTTACTTTATCCAGTCAAGCCAAGTCACCTTTATTTATACAGCGCAGTTATTGAGAGTCGAGCGAAGTGCCGTACATCAATCATCTCGGCTAAACCTAAACAACCAAATACAAGACAAATAAAACGAAGCCCTAAATCAAAGGAGATATAAAAACATTAAAGGACAAAAACCACACAAAAACAGAAGACCTGACACTACAGATCGTCAAGACCTTCAAATGACTGAGGAGAATAAATATGTTTTTAGATTGGGTTTAAAAATGGCATAAAATGTGCGTGGTACATTCAAGACACACTGGAATGAAGAGGAAGTAAGTATTTCAGATTACTGTGGTATGCGGTGTCCTTCGTTACAGGCCATTTTATTAGATTTATTCTGAGTATCTGACCATGTGAGAATGGAGGAGTATGCTAAGAGTGTCACTCAGTGCACACCGCAAAGCCAATTCCAGGGTAATAACAGAAACAATAGTCCAGGAGGGAAGAGCACGGCGTCCGTAACGTGTGGGAGAACTCGGAGAACTTGGGCCGGAGTCCATGGCAGATTCAGGGTAGGAGGTTTTGAATAATACGCGAGGTGGGTGGTGCGAAAACTTCAGTGGATAAGGTAGAGATGTTGAATTTATTGGAAGATGACTAGGATGAAGGTAGAGCTTCAGGTGTGGTCTTTCTCCCAAGCTTTAATCAGTCCGTATGACAAAACATTCAAGTTATCAGTGCGAGGGCCAGGGTCATGATCGTGTGCCCCAATATCGCAGGTGAGATCGCTCACAGTAAAATTGCGTTAAGAAACAATAGACATACATAATTTGCAAAATTTGAAATACAGATGTGAGCCAGGGATTCCTGCTGTAGTATGATTCACGCTGATTTTTTATTTATTTATTTATCTATTTTACAACTAGCGTAGGCGTATTTTCTTCATCAACTAGGTGAAATTACCAAAGGCTAAGAGTTGCATCCTATTTTAGCTTGTGTTTCTTTTTTTTCTCGAGTGTTCGGAGCATTTAGTAAAGTATGAAAGCAGTTTTTTTTTTTAGCCCAGGAGCAGTCCATGGTCCTCTTGGTCCAGGATTCACTATAGCTGAGCCACGGTGCGGTCCGTATCAGGCGTGGAAGTGATCTGCTCTCAGCGCTGCGCACCGAGCGACGTGATTGGTTCAACTTGCCACGTTACTTCCTGTTTCAGGTTACACGATGATGGGATCAGGGTTGTTATGGTCATCAGAGGAGATAGGACGCCTTAATGATATCCAAAATCAGACGTTCGTAGGACTGGAGCTCTGTAATTTACTCACCTAAGCGTGATGAAAACTGCATGTCTCGTGCCTAACTTCTTATACGGAAGAACGACGTCCACAAAGCTCCAATCTTCACTGCTTGGGTGTTCATACCAAAGCAAAAATAATAAATAAAAACAGCAAATGGATAAATCTACTGCCTACCATTTTTGCAAACCTGAGTGCTCAAAAGAACTTCGCAATCAATTCATAGTTCAGAAGGAATTGGATGTGAAAGCGCACCTGCGATTATGACCCGCGGCCCCTGAACGAGCCCAGAATCAGTCCTGAGTGAGCACTCGTGTATTTGAATAAAGTGTGAAAATGACGTTAGAGACGAACTGAGGGAGAGCGTGAGTACTGCATCTCTCTCTCTCTCTCTCTCTCTCTCGTTCTACTTTGACTTCAGTTCAGCTTTCTTTGACTCCTTTCCAAGGACTGACACAGAAAATGAATTTTTGCTTACCAGGCTCTGCCAGAACGGGCCACATTACATCGCTCGCTCACTGCTGTCAGTTCCCCATCCCTCAAGTGAGTGGTTTAGAGGCTAGCAGTAAGGAACGCTTAAGAAAAACGGACAACACGTACTTGTCTTGGGGAAAAAATGAAGTTTTCGAACTTAAAGGAAAGATGTGTAAAGCAGAGTGTGATGGGAACAGATTGGAATATCCAGCGTACCTTGGTGGTAAAAAATTAGCCATTAAAAAAGTCATAAATCCTACTAATATTGAATAACACAAATGGATACTTTTTTTTTTATCATATATTATTCACAACAATCCGGAAAATTTCAAACGCTTCACAGATTTTAGCACCACTTTACTGACTCCCAGTCTCTCTCTCTCTCTCTCTCTCTCTCTCTCTCTCTCATTTCATTCCAGCTCTGTAAAGCGTATTCTGTATTCTGATTGTCGGAGTCGTTGCATTATTCCCCCCTGAGCCAATTCACTCGTACATAGTTTTTAATGAATTTCCATCCACACACACTCCGCGATCCACCCGTTTAATTAGCAGAGATTTGTGAAATGTTTTAGACGATCATTTTCTCCCTGACAGCGAACGCTGATTTCTGCCTGGAACGCAGCCTGACTGAGCCTCGTCACTATTTCTGTGAGAGACAGAAGGCTTAAGAGAGAGAGAGAGAGAGAGAGAGAGAGAGAGGGAGAGAGAGAGGGAAATATGGGACTACGATGTATCGAGAGTTATTTTTATTATTTTAAGGGTTGTGAGAGTAGTGTACCGTAATAAGGAAAAAGTCTGAAATAGTTAGTGTATTATGGATAATGACATCACGAAAACATCATAAAACATTACTTCTACATGAAGAGATACATAACAGAACCATCCTCACACGTTGCTTCTAAAAACGATCCAGTTTTCCTAATTAAATCGTGACACTGGTGATATGAAGTTACTGAAGATACCGAAAGCGGCCATATTGCTTCGTACAGTTATCAGACTGTTCCAGCTTGGACTGTGACGAATATGCAAACATCATAACAATTCTAAACAGCGAACCGAAGCCGCGATTGAAAAACGTTCAATATAATTTTCCGTCAAAACAGGCGTATTGTGTTCGCATATAAACTCCATGAAGGTCCATCAGCGTACCTGACAGTCCATTAAATGTGTAAACACCACAAAACCACGCTCTCTGCTTTCAACAACCTCAAACGTTTTATTATTTCGCCCTCCACACAGAATTCAGATGCGCCTGCCTATCTCTCAGCGTGCCTCCTTTCAGTGTTGGCGTTGGCAAAAACACACTGTTTGCCCTCACCGACAGTAAAGACCGCCGTTTCATTCACGTACGGTGTCGCTCGAAAAACGCTGTCGAAGTAGAACAGGCTTCAAGCTTGTGCGCTGAGATTAGCCATCATCAAACATGAATATGAATTTTAATAAAACTTCTCCAAAATTACACCCTGACCTAATTTTACATCTCATCACATTTTTCCTAAAGTACGTAGCAGACTACTTTTAGCTTTTGCTGATAATGCTCAAAAAAAAAATTTTTTAAAAAACATTTTTTCATAATTTTTGCTCTTTTTAAAGAGTCCATCCAAAGCAGAGAGAGAGAGAGAGAGAGAGAGAGAGAGAGAGAGAGAGCGGTGGCTCCTGAGTAAAGCATTGGTGAGATATGATGGAAAAAAAAAAACTGACTGTATAATCAGGAAGAACGTTCAAAAAGGTGAACGTAATTTAAAACGACGAAACCTGCATGAATTCATCGTATACAATTTGTGATGGCGGGTTAGTAATTGTTAATTGCACAGAAGAACACTCTGAAGCTCGTAGAGAAAGTCTACGAGGATTGCAAACGAACATTTCACTCACGAAAGCGTGGCTTTCGATGACAGCTACATTACATTAATGCTAGCTGTTAGCTAGCTATTTATTCAGGCTAGTTGTGAATTATACTGTACGTACATGTCAAATAAAAAAATTCTTATGTGGTGAAAAAAAAAAGATTTAACATTCTACATTTTGTCAATGTTTTTTTTCTCTGTTTGAACGTTAGACAACATTAGTGTAGCCTAACTAGCTAAAACGTTTGCTAAATAGCTACGATTGTTTAACATCACTGTAGAAAAGTTGCTATTTGAGTAGAACGTTAACACTTGATCACTGGTTTCATCTTTGGTCTAATTTGCAATTTTTTTAAATTTAATTTGTAATTTTTGAGATTTGAATTTAGGTCTGATTTTTTTTAAAACTGTAACTCATAATTTTTCGAATTCTATGTTTTTAAAGGTAAATTTTAACCTCTATGCTCAAAACAAAGCATAACATTGTGAATGTATCAAATAAACCACAGAAAAAAAAAAGTTTTATGTAAAGATTTTACGTAATGTGACATGTACTTCGTATAATATAATTTGTTTGTATGAAATTCACGTTGAAATACTTTTGCCAGCTCCCAGTCTCCGTAAACGAAACGTGTAAAACGTGTCGAACTGGCGATGGCTGAGGAAAACGACCTTTCCATATCCATCATTAAAGTCATCATTTAACATCTGTGTGAACAGCGTTACCCCCCCCCCTCCGTGGTGTTTGTCAGCGGTGAGAACCCGTGACCCAGCCTTCAAGCCACGCGCGTGTGTGTGTGTCAGAGTGTGTGTGTGTCAGAGTGTGTGTGTGTGTCAGAGTGTCTTGATCTATACAGGGGTTCAGTTTGTGTAATGGAAGGGTGTCATTTTGTCTCATTTTCTCTCAGTCCAACCAGCACGCAAAATGATAGTGATTTTACGGTGTGTGCGTATGTGTGTGTGTGTGTGCGTGTGTGTGTGTGTGTGTGTGTGTGTGTGTGTGTGCGTATGTATGTGTGTGTGTGTGTGTGTGTGTGTGTGTGCGTGTGTGTAAGAGAGAACTGTGCATATGTGTCAGCATGAACCATTTAAAGTTAACAGTATAGGTGACTGATGGAACAAACTGCCCACGTATCGCTTTCGGGAAAAAAGCGAATGCACAGGCCAAACAAATCAGCAGCCAACAGCCCAAAGAAAACCACTTTAAATCTTTTATTTCCTTCTTTAATTTATTTATGGCATTTGAGAAACAGCGGCTTTAACCCCCTGCTCCTTTGGCTCACCGTAGGATACGAGAGTCGCACTTGGTAAATGAAGCTCCTGTAAGTTATTTTACTGACGTGAACCGAGATAGCGCTGCATATTTTTCATTATGACACTAATGCTCACTGTACACTACCAGCATCCGAGGCCATGATAATATTTTAAAGTGCTTTTAAATTCTGAATTTTTTTTATACCGGTCGCTTAGTGACATGGACTCTAATACGACAGGATATCTAGAAAAAAAAAAAAAGAGAAAAATAGTCTTGGGGATATTCACATTTCAATTTTATAACTGTGAAAATGATTCCAGTTTTTTTTGATGACTCATCTTGTACTAGTCTTGTGTTTCATCCAATTAAACGCTCGCTAGAATGTATAAGCCCCGCCCCCAGGGGTGTGTCTCGCTCCACAGTAGCATCCCGTTAGTAAACAGTAAACATGGTTCATCTGTTCATTCCCTTTTCCAGTCATCGCTTGGTCGAGAACAAGTGGGTGGAGCTTATGCGCTTGGCAGTGGGCGGAGTTTGTGTGAGTGCTCTTAGCAATTCCGTCTTCACACATCAGTCAGTAATATCATTTAATTAAGTTCAGCCATATTTAGAACTAATTATATTAAATGATTGTATTTATTTAAATTTCATTACGTTTAGCCATTAAACAGAAATGTCGGATGCCAATACGATAATGCAACACTCCCGACTTCCTGTTTTAAAAAGAATTAATCACCGCTCTCTAGACATTTCATAAGAACTTTCTGGTAACATACACTAACATGCTAGAGGAAAGTTTTGGCTACGGAAGACGCATGCGAGAATAGCTAGCTAGTTAATCTCGATAATGTTGCGGGAACATTGTATTTTGACGTTTCCAGATCTGTTTACTCTTATAAATCGCTGAGGGAATGTTGCTGAGATACTGATGCTGAGAAACTGAAACAGTTTCCCAGCAGTTCACTAGCAGGCTAGCTATGCGTTAGCTTCACATACAGTACAGTAGAGTAGCAGTGAGGAATTTCAGCAAGCGCTCTATAAACAGGACAATACCTAAACTTACCATTTTGATACAGTGTGCCTTAGCATGCTTATTTCCAGATGTCGGAGCCAGATGTTTCATCTTTGGACTCTGACGTTCACGCGTACACGTGTATTTCCGGGACGTAGGAGTGTCTCTAATTTGCATATTCATGCATATGCATGTTACCATTCACTCTTAATGCGAGTAGATAAGCTGTAGAGAGCGTTTGACCGTTTGATTGTGTCCTTGTGGATTAAAAAAAAAAACCATGAAACAGTGTATTACTGAGTCATGATTATTTTAGTGTTTTGAAATGACTCAGACTTCTAAACAGTCCATGTTCTAAACCTCTCTTGAGGACGCTGTGCTTCTGATGCTATTTTTCCACCTCTGACTGTTGTTTTTTTTTTTTTTTTATAATAATATTCTCTAGTAATTGGAGGTCTAAGAACCCTTAAGGATTCTTCCTCATGTCATCAGGGTTGTTTTTTTTTTTTTTTTTTAACCCTCTGGTTTTTCATTAAAATCTAAATCTACTGTAAAGCACCTTTGTGACAATATCTATTGATTAAAGGTGCTAATTGGACTAAAACGGACTGACGGCGTCGTGATCCTGACCCTAACCCCGCATCACACGCTGCCAGACATGTTCTTCCTGTACTCAATGGTTTTTAAGTCAGTTAAGTAGTGCTATTGTTTGCAGAGTGCACTCTATCTGCACTCTATCTATGTTTTTTTTTTTTTTTTCCCTCGCAGTTGCCAGTAGTGGAGTGGTTGGTTGCTAATGAAAAATATGCTTATACCACAGAGGATAATAATGTATATATACAAGTGTGCACTTGTGGAGGATGAATGATATCAATATCCACCTATAAGATGATATGATGTTCCTCGCCTCACAAGAAGAGCGGTGAGAATGTGGCGAGCTAGCTCACGAATTTCCCTCTTAGCACACAGCACGTTTCCCAGCGTGACTAGTGCCATGTTCACTCCATGTTCCGTGTTTTGTCTCGCTCCATGTTTTGGGTTCCCGTTCTGCCTCTTTCCCGCCTCAGCGTTGGCCGATTTTTTGCTATTTTCGGTTTGTGCTTAATATTGAACCAGTATACACGCTTGTGTCCCGCCTCATCAGCTCCCATGTTACAGTCCACCTAGCTAGCTAATAATGCTAACATTATTGTTTTTAAATGTATTCAGATATAAAAACCAATAATGTGAGGCTCAGTTTAAATTAAGCGTGGTTTAAAGCGCCAGCTATCCGAGAAAAACCGTGCAGCTGAGAGACTGCCTCTACTCGTCGCCTCATTACACTGACTACTCATACCACCCTCGTTTAAATACTACAGCTCCATATAAATTAGTGGAACATCATTACATCTTGCGCCTCAATCTTTAAGATTGTTAGAACATCTCATAGATAACGATTCCGCCTGCATTGCGCCGAGCCAATTTGGCTCGAGTCAGTGGGAGTTCCTCTGCTGGATTTGCGAGTGAGTTGAGTGTGTAATGTCCACGGCTCCGAGTCCCTACTGGAACCAATCCCATTACAGTAATGCAGCGCGAGTCTTCTTTTCATTTGCCGCTCTGTCATCCCCGTTGTGGTCTTCTGGCGGCGCAGATGAGAGAGCTTTCCGATGGGAAGGCGTGTTGGCGAAGAGGGAAGGATAAAAAAAAAAAATGAAGTAATTGCAGAAACCTTCCCTTGAGGAAAGAAATATGGTTCAAACAAACCGGATTAGGAGGTCGCAACAAAGTCCCAAAACCACTAAATGTGTTTTGCTCTATTTGTGTTTAGCTCCAGTGAGATTTTCAGCTGTGTGTGTGTGTGTGTGTGTGTGTGTGTGTGTATGCTAAATGCCAGTGATTCTTCAGCACAATACACAATTGCTGGAGGTCACTGTTCAGTCGCCTGTAAAAAAATAAAAAAAAAATAAAAAATTGAAAGCCAAACAAGACAGACTTAACAGCACACACCAAATAATATGTAAACATATTTATTAGCATTTCTGGATGATTACTACAAAGCAAAGAATTTTACATCGGTTCATATGAGAAAGTTTTGTGTGACACATTAGTGTGTTCAGTCCAAGAAAGACATATGGTGTTGGTCCAGATTTGTCCAAAATAGAGAACCTTGTCCTGCTTGCACTGCTTTCTTTCCAGATGGACAGACTTTATTTTATCTCTGCACAGAATGCTGAATACTCAGGGTTAAGGATCATCATTTTTTATTTTTTTCACGATTCTGGAAGATATTTTTGCGATATACTATCTATATCGAGACATATATACGTAGGTTCTAGCAAAACTGTAGCGTTATATTAAAAAACAAACATTGATAAACTGTGCATAATGCTGATTTTATTTCTACCACCGCACGTTTAAACGCTCGAATCTGATTGGTCAGAATGTGTGGATTATTTTCATATAACAGTGCGGCTCGGACAGTAGTTCTGGCTGTAACATGAACTACAGGTTTATATTAATGCTCTTGTTCTAATACGTTATTGTTTCTATAGTAACAGCTCATACACAGGGACTTGAATGGCAGATACCATACAAATACCAAACAGATGTGAAAAAAAAACATGAAAACATTGTTTACTAAGTAAAACGTATAAACGTTAATGTGGTGACATTTTTTTTAGGAGACACGTATTTACCATTTAGGGAACGTGTCTCTGTTGTAAGCGCTTTGTAACAATCAAAGTTTCTAAACTCAGGAAATAAAATAACAAGCTGTGTTTTTTGAGAGAGAGAGAGAGAGAGAGAGAGAGAGAGAGAGACTGGTGAGGGAACGACTGTTTATCACGGCTATAACATAAACAAGAACAGGAACTAACTCGTCTCACAGATGTTCGACAGCATTAAATCTAACTATATACTGCCAAAATGTGCGACGTGTTGTTCATTAATAAATTAAACATTGTAATCATTGGCAAATCGCTGCTGCATAAGTCGAGTAACACAATCCACACCGTGTGGTTATATGAAAATAATGCACTTCGGAGGGTAGCGGCACTCCCCTTGCACGTTGTGCCAGATCACACCACCCCGTCATGCATTATTTTCATATAGCAGCATGTCGTGTTTTATTCCTTAGCTAATATCTACAATTTTGCAATTTCAGTACTTTAACAGCTTTAACAGCAAATCAGCTGCTTCCAATCATTTTATAATGATTTTTTTTACAAAAAGAAATCTCACAAAAGTGTACTGTGACAATTTATCAAGATATCGATCTTGTATCCGAATATATTCACAAACTCTAGTCCATGATATCGCCTAAATATTATGCTTATCTAAATGCATCGTATAACCACTTATCAGAGAATGTCTAGTTATATGTCATCTGCATGTTGGTCTAAGTGGCGTTTCTACACTTTCTTCTCCTACGTGTATTTTATCTCATTTAAGGAAACGTGTTAAACTAATAAAATGTGTTGTTTGAGATAACAAATTCATTCCAAACCCACTCCTTTTGTCCTTAATTCAATTCATACATCCAGCTGTGCCAGGTTCCTTCATATCACTAATGCTTAAATCTTACAGAGAAGAAAAAAAGTTGATTAGATATTTTTACACTTGTCGTCTTACCTTGTTCACTGTCTCTGTTAAATTGTGCCCCCTCCATATTTCCTCATTAAAGGCTCTGTAATTGGCTGCGCTCGGGAGCTGAGGCGCTTTTCATTCGCACCATGGTCGGAGATTTCTGTCCTCCAATCACACATCACCAGAACATAAATTCACAGTTTTTAACTGAGTCAGAGATTGTCCTTTTTAAAATAAGAACGGACGTCTTTAAAGTTCAAAGACACTTTTGAGGAACGGCACTTAATAAATACGCAGTCACTCAGATGTCAGATTGTACAGCTCCAGGTCCGCCCCTTCAGTCTATTAGATTAAGATTGAAATCTTATTCAGGATGGCTCTTAGTTAAATTACATTTCTAATGGTGTTTGTAAACTGGACTGAGTATAGCCTCAAACGAGAAAATAAAAAAAAAAAAAACACACACACACAATGAAATGACAAAGCAAATAACAGTTTGAGAATGTGAACATTGTGTCCGTATTGACTATGGATGCTTTTCATTTCCTTAATTACTCTTCCTTGTTTGGCTTTTTTTCCTTTCTGCTATTCTCCAAAAAGTCCTCTATTATCGGCACCTGATGCTCGATGTAAACATCTTTTAATTATCATTTAATTAATATAATGAATTCAGTCAGTTATTAATTTCTGGCATCCTTTTTTTTTTTTTTTTTTTGGAGGCGGGGAATTTATATGTTTATACGTTAGGTAACCGGAAAATACCCGGGTGTCCCTACAGTAAAGCAAGCCTCCAACTCTGATCGTTCTTACTTCCTGGTTCTCGCTTTGTTTTCAGGTCCTCGGTGCAGCCCAAACAAAATAATTGAAGCTTGCACAGGGAACATCAAAAATGTTGTAAACACAATTATTTCAAAGTGCCCCTTTTCTGTGCTGTTATTACTCTGGATGGAAAAATGGTAGTGGTAACCTAAATATAATTCAAGTTCAGATACAGATCATATCTGTGCTACTGAATTCTCCGTTCTGATTGGTCAGAAAGTGTTGATGAATTTTCTATAACAGCAGCACTGACAGTAGTGCAGCTTCAAATCACAGGTTTATGTTAATGCACTCGTTCTAATATGTTACAGTTTCTATGGTAACAACTCGACACTCTGTATAAACTAAAAAAAAAAATCGTGTGTAATCACTGATATGGTGACGTTTTCTGTAAGGAGATATTTATCATTTATGGAAGGAGTCTTCAGGACAGGGGTTTACGCATTGCGGTTTCTCTGTAACATGACAAGCTGCGTTTTTTGTCTTAGTAACTTCAAGAGAGAGAAAAAAGAGAGCTTCATAAGGCTATAAACAGCTACATAAACTAAATTTTTATAGCTGCTATAACGTAAGTGAGAACAGGAGCTTGTTTCATGGACATTTATATGTAACTGTAAATGATTAAAATGCTTCCAGACATTTCTTCTTTAAATAAAAATTGTAATCGCAGGCAAACTGCTGTGGTACAAGAGGAATAAAACACTTTGGAGTGGGCGCACTGTAACATCGCACTGTCGTTGATTATTTTCCTGTAACAACACCACACACAGTGTTTTATTCTTCGCATGCAGAGTCTAAATATAATTTTGCTCAGCTGTGTTTGTTCATAATCCTCCACTACAAGCAACAAACGCTAGGTTCGCTTAAACACAAGATTAAACACGTGTGGAGCGTACAGTTTGTTTTCTGTCTTCCTGCTGCTCCACCTGTTGATTTGAGGATGCACTTGTCCCTGAATGATCTGTGTAAAGATACTCTTCTGTTTGTTGTCAATGTTTGTGAAGTTTTTTTTAATTTGTTTTTAAGAAATCATCATTCTGTATAGTCTGGTCAAATAGTTTCTTTGCTTCCTAATTCCCAGTTCAAGTTTCAAATGTCTTCTGGAGTGATCTTTGCCTGTTTTGCCTGTAATGTCTCCGACTTTAAGGATATACGTATTGTCTATGATTAACGTGTTACAGTGTTTGCCAGTTTATTAGCTAAATAACTTAATATACCGTCCCTACTGAGTGTGTGGCCTTATGTACACACTTCATTGCCAGTATATTACATTTAACAACTAATAAAAAGGCATCCTGGTGAAGGGTTTATACTAACAGTGTAATTAGAACAATGATAAATGTCCCTGCTGTGATAAAAGCGTTTCTGCTTTCTGGTGCATGCAGTAAAGTTTTTTTTTTTTTTTTTTTACATTACAGTGCATTCATGTTGCTCATCAATGTGCACTTGTTATCAAACGCTGCACAGAACACGAGTGGATTATTATGCTCTGTGTGATATCTAATCGGTCTAACTGATCTCACGCATCGCACAAATAATGAAAAAGAAAACACGCACACCATCTGCGCTGGTCATTTGGCCAGACACACATACACACACACACACACACACACACACACACAGGGTCAGGCTTCTTTAAAAATAATAAACAGCGCTCTTGTGTCCTCATATAAACTTGTCACCTTTTCTCTCTCCGCGTCACTAAATAATCAGAATGTGATTATTTAGTGACACATAGAGAGAAAAAAAGAGAGAGAGAGTGACAGACAGAGAGAGCATCTCTGTCAGCGAAAGTGAGGCTCAGAATAAATGCCAAGTGTGATGTGTCAAGATCATGATAACTTTATTGTCCGTGTGCAACAAGTGCACTGGTGTTCTGACTCAGTCCTGCTGAGCACGGCTCAAATACAGTACCAGATACACACACGACAAAAAAAAATGCTGTGAAATATAATACAGTACATCGCAAACTATACAACACAGCAACATTAGCAAAGATGACAATAATAAGACGTGCTGGATCAAGTGCTATTTAATCTGTTGAAGAATTAAAGTCATATTGTTAAAAGAAAACCAGTGATTTAGTAGCCTTAGTATCCGATATGTGACCAGCTTTGTTCAGAATCTGGGGTCGGAGTTTCGCTAATTTAACCTGATGAAGTTGTCTGTCCATTACAACTACCAATCCACGCGAATCCAATACGGCCAATCCAAGCAAGTCCAATACAGCCAATCCAAGCAGGTCCAATACAGCCAATCCACGCGAATCCAATACAGCCAATCCAAGCAAATCAAATACGGCCAATCCAAGCAAGTAAAATACAGCCAATCCAAGCAGGTCCAATACAGCCAATCCACGCGAATCCAATACAGCCAATCCAAGCAGGTCCAATACAGCCAATCCACGCGAATCCAATACAGCCAATCCAAGCAGGTCCAATGCAGCCAATCCAAGCAAGTTCAATACAGCCAATCCACGCGAATCCAATACAGCCAATCCAAGCAAGTCCAATACAGCCAATCCAAGCAGGTCCAATACAGCCAATCCAAGCAAATCCAATACAGCCAATCCAAGCAGGTCCAATACAGCCAATCCACGCGAATCCAATGCAGCCAATCCAAGCAAGTCCAATACAGCCAATCCAAGCAGGTCCAATACAGCCAATCCAAGCAAATCCAATACAGCCAATCCAAGCAAGTCCAATACAGCCAATCCAAGCAAATCCAATACAGCCAATCCAAGCAAATCCAATACGGCCAATCCAAGCAGGTCCAATGCAGCCAATCCAAGCAAGTTCAATACAGCCAATCCAAGCAGGTCCAATGCAGCCAATCCAAGCAGGTCCAATACAGCCAATCCAAGCAGGTCCAATGCAGCCAATCCAAGCAGGTCCAATGCAGCCAATCTAAGCAAATCCGATACAGCCAATCCAAGCAAGTCCAATACAGCCAATCCAAGCAAGTCCAATACAGCCAATCCAAGCAGGTCCAATGCAGCCAATCCAAGCAAGTTCAATACAGCCAATCCAAGCAGGTCCAATGCAGCCAATCCAAGCAGGTCCAATACAGCCAATCCAAGCAGGTCCAATGCAGCCAATCCAAGCAGGTCCAATGCAGCCAATCTAAGCAAATCCAATACAGCCAATCCAAGCAAATCCAATACAGCCAATCCAAGCAAGTCCAATACAGCCAATCCAAGCAAATCCAATACAGCCAATCCAAGCAAATCCAATACAGCCAATCCAAGCAAATCCAATACAGCCAATCCACGCAAGTCCAATACAGCCAATCCAAGCAAGTCCAATACAGCCAATCCACGCGAATCCAATACAGCCAATCCAAGCAAATCCAATACAGCCAATCCAAGCAAATCCAATACAGCCAATCCAAGCAAATCCAATGCAGCCGATCCAAGCAAGTCCAATACAGCCAATCCAAGCAAATCCAATACAGCCAATCCAAGCAAATCCAATACAGCCAATCCAAGCAAGTCCAATACAGCCAATCCGAGCAAATCCAATACAGCCAATCCGAGCAAATCCAATACAGCCGATCCAAGCAAGTCCAATACAGCCGATCCAAGCAAGTCCAGTACAGCCGATCCAAGCAAATCCAATGCAGCCAATCCAAGCAAATCCAATACAGCCAATCCAAGCAGGTCCAGTGCAGCCAATCCAAGCAAATCCAATACAGCCAATCCAAGCAGGTCCAATACAGCCAATCCGAGCAAGTCCAATACAGCCAATCCAAGCAAGTCCAATACAGCCAATCCAAGCAAATCCAATACAGCCAATCCGAGCAAGTCCAATACAGCCAATCCGAGCAAGTCCAATACAGCCAATCCACGCAAGTCCAGTACAGCCAATAGAAGCAAATCCAATACAGCCAATCCGAGCAGGTCTAATGCAGACAATCCGAGCGAGTCCAATACAGCCAATCCAAACAAGTCGAATACAGACAATCCGAGCAAGTCCAATACAGCCAATCCGAGCAAGTCCAATACAGCCAATCCAAGCAAGTCCAGTACAGCCAATAGAAGCAAATCCAATACAGCCAATCCGAGCAGGTCTAATGCAGACAATCCGAGCGAGTCCAATACAGCCAATCCAAACAAGTCGAATACAGACAATCCGAGCCAGTGCAATACAATTGGATATACAAGTGTTTTTGTGAAAGCACCACAGATAATAAAGCACAGGATCTGGACAAGATGTGTGTATGTGCTAGCTTTATCTTGTCCAGTATTTACTGTAAGCTATGTTGTGGTGTAAGTAGATAAGGAATTGACCTGATTAGACTGCTATAACACTTGGTAGAGTAATGATGCAGAAATGATGAGACGCTGTGTGTGTGTGTGTGTGTGTGTGTGTGTGTGTGTGCGTGCACTGGTTGTGTAAATCGCAGCACCACAAGGGAATGTTTAATGACTCATTCCATGCCCACTTAAGCTTGATTTGAGCGTGAGGGTCGTAATCAGTTGGTCTGGGAATATTATAGCATAAATTGGTCCTCTTCCATCACTTGAGTAGTCATTCCCATAATAAAATCTCATCTTACTCATTCTTCACTCCTCTTTTTAAACTCATGTTATCCTTAAATAAAATTACTGCTGTAATTACAAAGCCTAACCTTTCCTACAGTGAATAAGTCTGCAAATAACATATCTAATGCACCTCGAGTGATAACGAAGGAAGCATGCTGAATTTATTAAAAAGGCTGAAACATTAGCCTCAAGAGGAAAAGTTTCTAAGGGCTTCCAGTGCACCTACATGGAGAAAGCGTGTGCTGACATTAGAGCTTTATATAACTATAAGTAGTGATACTAGCCTGAGATGTATTAGCATGATTCCAAGCTTCATCTGACGGAAAATTCGCATATACAGGAAGTCGGAGGGGAAGTGGAGTTCAGTCTAATCCAATTGTATTTGTACAGCGCTTTTAACAATTTGTAGGCATTGTCACAAATAGGGCTGCATGACTAATCGCGATTTTTATCATTATCGCTACGTGAGTTTTCACAACAAACGCATCACGGATGGCTGCAATAAATGAAAAGCTTAAAAGTCAGAAATAATAGCAGCACTCAAACTGTATTACTCGCTCAGCAGCTGAGTGACTTCTTTGTGCTGAAGACATGGGTGTGTGTGTGTGTGTGTGTGTGTGTACGCGCACAGATCAGGTTATTAGGTCAGAACTGCAGAACTAAATCACTCGCGCACACACACACACACACACACACACACACACACACACGCACCTGTGCAGCCAAACACACTATTATTAGGTATTAGAGTGAAAAGAGATGAGACCTTGCGAGGTCAGTGCTGAAAAAAACAACAGGCAGTGAGGCTGTAAGTGAGGGGGGATTGCTATCGAAAATCAAAAGCAGTCTTGTTTCAAAGTTAGTGTAAACATGTCAGGCAGTACTGGCTCCATTACTTTTAAATAAATAACTGTTTAAATAAATCATAAGAGTAGTTTTCACCCTTGCTTGATTAAATATGTTACATTTGACTCGGTTGCTCAGTGGTTCCACTTTCTGTGGTAAAATGTAGAGCACTACGTAGGGCGCATTATATTAATCCCTAGGTAGAGCGCGTACATAGTGAATAAAATGCATATTTAATTAAAATATATAAAAACATATTTATTCTCCATAAAGATGCATGATAGTAATTATGTTGATTTGCCTAGATGAAAGGAATATTGGCGTTATTGTTATCCGTTGCTGATTATCTGGAAATCTAAAAAAAAAAAAACTCCATTCCTACATGTGGATGTCTCAGAAAAAGAGAACATCCGTTAATGGCTATGTGTAGCTTCCTGGGCCTGGTTAGGTCACTTCAGCACCCTCTGGTGGCTCCATAGAGAATCAAAAGCCTGGAGTGACTCCAAACTTCCCCTCACGCTGGATTTTTATACATATTAATTGATTTCATCTTAATTTATCTCATCACACATCATCATCTTTATCGCATATCAAGTCCAGCACTAGGCACAACGCAGCTTAACAGAAATCCAGATGTAGATTTAGCTCACCGGTTGAACAATCTAGATGTGACGGTGGTGAGGAAAAACTCCCTGAGACGACGTGAGGAGGAACTCTTGAGAGGAACCAGACTCAGAAGTGATCAATACAGTACACAGGTGTATGGAGAAAAGAGTAAACAATACCTGTTCATAGGTCCAAGTGTGGTCTTTCTCTTCAAACCTTTCAAACCTTCAGCTATTTCTGAAACGATGCACGAGCCTCGGTTAACAGTACGTCGTTTAATTAATTTAATAATACAGAATTAGTGATTTGCAAATCCTGGTATATGGGTATATAAGCATTTGAGGTAATGTAAAATGAAACAGAAACAGAACTGTATGATTAAAAAAGCTGATTTCTGACTATCAGAAGTGAAAATCGGCACTTAATTATTCTTATTACAGCTGAAAGCTTCGCTTTTTTCCTTCAAGTTCGTGGTGATCTAATATTACACTGCCGATTATGCTAATACACTCAACCAGCTTGGCGTTATTAGATTGCTGTTATTCCATCTCTAATTTTTACTTTAGAGATCGTGACTATCAAGTAGTCTTATTAAACCAGTCTGTGTGTTCTAGCTCTCGGGGTGTTCTGCTAATAACTCACTCGTAGTTTTAGCTTTTGGGACTGAGCCACTGAGCCTTTGTGTCATTAGCCTTGCTTTTTTTTTTTTTTTTTAGATTCTTATGTTTTAAATCAGAATTTCTGAATTTCAGTTTGTTTGCACTGTGAGTATAACCCTGGGGCTGGCTGATTTATTGTACTGTAGATTTCGTAGTTAAATTATTAGTTTTGTTTTGTTTCAGCTTCCGTATTGTTATTAATATCGATTGCATAGTGCACTCGGGGCCAACGTCCTGAAACCCTACACACACTGTGAACCTTAATGAACTGTACATGACTCCAGTCCTGACTGTACATCATCTATACTCTCCCTGTTCGAAAGGTCACTACCGCAACAACTTTATTACAGAAAAAAAAAAGGGGGGAAGATCTCTGGGACTTTCTGTTTCTCTTTAAATTCCATCTCTTGTAAAAAAAAATGTCACTCCAGGTTGTAATGAAAGGCATTAGTAACAGTTTTAGGATTGGACTGCAACACAAAATGTGCTCAAGCAGCACAAATCTGAGTTTTTTTTTTTTTTTTTCCTGAAGGCATCAGGTGTCGAGAAAATCCTGCTAACAAGCAATTTTTCCCGGAACATCAAATGTCACCTTTTGCATTTGTGAGTGTGTCTGTCAGGGCTCTACAGAGACACCCTGTCACATTTGATTCGGCAAATTACTGCATGCGAATGTGAAATCTGACTGCTGACAGCTAATTAAAACTTCTAAACTAGTACGTGACTATTCCTTAATGCAGCTAACCTCTTCTACTGTATGAGCAAGAGCAAGGTTTCACACTGATAAGAAGCACAAAAAAGTTAGCAGTGATTAGTGACAACAATGTCATTTAGTTCCCAGAGGATACAAGTCATGCTTTTTTTTTTTTTTTTTTTTGCCTTAAATGAGGCAGAACAGAACAATAGCACCGAGGAAAAATAAAAAAGCAACTCCAAAGAGTGGCTGAAAGATTATCATTCAGAAAGATTACAAGCCCGGAGAGACTCTCAGCATGGAAATATAGGCTACACGTGGAAAGAGTCACATCAGTGAAGGACAACACATCCCAAAAGTATTTACGCTGCAAGGACACATTTATCAACACGGCACAACTCAATTATCCCTGAACAATACGGGAATGGAAGCCTCATCGGCATCACTTCCATCACACGCTTTTTACTCTCCGAGCAAATCTGGACCGCTGATTTCTCTCTAGAAAACGGTCTTCAAAATCAGGCTAATCTAATCTCTAATAATAATAATGAAAGATGTTTAGTTTTAGTGATGCACCAAATCCCATTTTTTATGCTTGTGCTGCATTCGTCTTGCCTCGGTAGTTTGGTAGTTTGAATTACATCATTCTTCACCTCTGTTCTTTCACTCTACCAAGTGGGAAAGATCGTCTTTTGTTAGCAACAAGCTAGCCAGCCAGCTGTGATGAGTGATGTATATTTACCTGCTCTAATCACTGAGCTGTATAATCAGTGTTATAGCTTTAACACGTGAGTACACACGTATGTGAATTGATCTAAAGCGGACACTTGTATATACAATAACTCAGTTAAAGGTAAGAAGTGCTGCTGTGATTACTGTTCATGCTGAAACTTGGAGATGAAGAGAGTTCCTGAGGTGTTTTCTTTGTTTTTTTTTTTTTCCTAGTCAGAGGTCAGAAATCTGTTAAAGAGAACAGTGATAGCTTTCTAACCATTTCTGTCTCACTACTTTCACTGCGTTCGTGTATATGAAAGTAGTTTGGGTCCTGATGTGCAATAAAACCATCCTGTCAGAAAACACAGTCCGTGTGACACATTTTAATCTCTTTTAAGTAAATGTGGATAGAGGTTGGATGGGTGGTCAAATGGGCATCAAATAAAACTTTTGAGGCAGATGTGATTTTGAAGGATGTTAGCTCGGCGTTTGATATATTAGCCAAACGTTCAGTGAGGATACAGAACACATACACGGAAAAAAAAAGGGAGCAAAATGCAAAACCTAGGCCTGTAATTTTTGTACTTATTCCCAGACAGTGGCTTTTCATGTCGGCGATATTAGAAGATGACTAAAGCCATTTTATACTGATGGATAACGTGCACATTTTGTGTAATTTTTTTATAACCAGTATGAAATGTTGAGCAGCTTTTCTGAGGTAACTCCATTTTTTCCCTCACTGTCTGTTCAGTAATCAAACATGGATAATGTTTTGCTGAAACATGAATCATTTAAAACTCCTTAACACACATGCAGCATGATTAAAATGCTCAGAACTTTGGATCAGAGACTGTTTACTGTCAGACTTCACAGATTAGGATACATATACACAGTACTTGAAGAATCTGCAGCTAGAAGGGATTCATTAGGATTGCTGAAAATTTTCGCACTATTAGTCCCTTCAGCTGATTGATTTCCGGATTTCTTCATTCTGTCTGGTTCGAATTTTGGTGGAGCTGTAGTACATTGGGGATTAGTCACATCAGCTATCAACTCTATGTACTAATCAACATTAACACTCTATAATACACCATTTTAGTGGCGTATTTAATGTGTAGTGAAGTCGAACAATTTTCCACACATTGACTCCAGTATGATTAATTAATAATCAAACTCATGCAAGCTGTACTGTTTGTCTAATTATCCTATATTATTTACAAGCCAAGACGCTACAGTTTTTATCTAACATCAGTGCGATAATTGGCAGTTCAATGCGAGGACACTAACCCAGACGAGATAAGATGCGCTCCAGCAACTTATTTACATCGCCATGGAGACACTACTGTCAATCATTATGTGACCTGATTCACCCACATCATTCTGATCAGATGGGAAAATAGGAATTTAGTTGCTTTAACTAACAATTACATTGTAATAAAAGTTATATTTCTTGAACCTTGAGAAACTTGAGAAAGGCTTATTAATTGACAAATTTTTAGTATTACAAAAAGCATGACAATGTGTTTGCCAGAGGCTTCACATGTTCACATCTAAAATCTGTGTCATGTCAGTCAAAATAGCAATTACGGACGTCTAATTCTTTCCTTGAGGTAACGACAATAAGCAAACACTCACGTAGCACGTCTAACTCCACCACTCTCATCACGAAGAGAAATAAATCTGATTTGAGCATCCAGCGCCGCTGCGTAAACTAGCGGTTATGTACGTGTTTGGCGAGCGGCGTGCGATAAAGCAGCTTTCGCTCATAAACTGTGTAAAGCTGTAAACAGGTCTCTCTGGACTCATTACACGCACTTTGCTGGAGAGCAACAGCAGCAAGTACTGCTGCATGAATTATTTAGCGGACTGTGTCGGCCCGGACTAATTTAATCAGGTCACAGGTTGGGGTCAGCCCCGAATCGACGGTGTGTTTATGCCTTATGCATGATTCACAAGAGACTCAATTGGCTCAGTTATTATTCATATTTTTTAAACTGACCTAGAATGAACTGCAAGAAAGAGTTTTTTTTTTTTTTTTTTTTTTTGGCGGTTTGTTAATGTTAATGTGACAGCCCTGGTCAGATGTTTGGGGAATGAGGACACAAAGGATGTTTTTTTTTTTTTTTTTTGAAAGAGCAGTGCAGTTTTATTATTTATTATATTTATTATTCTCTCTGTCTTTTTTTTTTTTAATGCCACTTTTCAGCTCTACAGCTTATCAACTAAAACACCTCTCACTGCTCAGCTCGGGTTCGGGTTCGGGTTCGGGTTCAGGTCTGCAGATCTCTTCATCGCAGCAGCCATTTTGTAGAGTTGTTCCAAACTAAAGAAACGAAAAGCATTTATGTCAGAGCACTCTATAAAAAGTTTTCAAAGTGAACAACTGATTGACATTTTGCCGAGTGAGAAATGGTGCAGCAACTGGCTGGCTGAAATATAGGTTATTTAAGTCCAAGTAAGAAACATTGTATTTAGTAATATTAAATTATTTCATTCTAAAATGAATAACAAATTAAAGGACTGCTCCAGCATATAAGCTTTTTCCACGCAGAGTTCATGCTGTAAAGCGTAGCTCGTAAATTAAAAGGGCGGCACTGCGGAGGAACACTTTTATTACTGAGACCATTAATAAATTGCGATACTCGTTCTTGTTCACGTAAGTGTCAGTGAGTGTGCTACAAATCACCAGCGTTATAAAATGACGTCCAAGTGCTCTCCAAATGGCTGTTAATTTTGACCCCCATGGAGAGGACCCTTCAGAGTTCTAACGTGAAAGGTGAAGCCTTCAGAAGGAGTAGAAAACAGTACGGAAGCCTACTGAGAGAGGATAAAGCACATGAACAGGCTGTAAGCCCTCGTTAGGATCGTGCCGATATGATTTTGATATCATGTGTCTCATGGAAGGCAAATCCATTAAAGTTTGAAAGAAACATGGTGGACCAACTGTGTTGTAATAATTTAATCCTGACATGCATCTAGACTTTTCCACTTCAGTGAGAAAAAAATAAATAAATAAAAACCCAGGGAATACCACGCAAATGTGACTATTACACAAAAGTTGTCAAATTAAGTCTCTATTTAACTACTTTTATATAATTTTTACTTATTACTCAAAACATTATTTTCAAAACTATACCATTTGTGTTCCTTAATAATAATATTCTCTCCAAAGATCTTTAAAATTCAGATTTCTTGATGCATGTATTTCCTAAAAACGTCTGTGATGTCCGATCCATGACAGTGATAAACTGCCTCTGTATCTGTAGTACTGTTTATCTTACTTTTGAATATTTGCTTGAATATATTTTTTTTTTTGTGTGTCTGCTTTTGCCTTGAAATGTCACATGACCATCTGGACCACTTGAGACACTTCACAGGTCAATATGGGGTCAAAATTCACATCCATAACGCCGGAATTGTGCAACACTTTTCCTAAAAATACATCTAACTAATGTGTATAAGTGGGTATTGAAATATCATTGTGCAGCCACTAAAGTAATATTTTTTTGATGGAAGTATCAATAGAGCCTTTATTGTTGTGTGGGATGGAGAGGTTGGGGAAGTGCCTCGCCAGCGCAAGGTAATATTAAATATCGATAAAGCATGCGTGGCTGCGAGGCTTTTAATCTCAGCAGCCCTGTGTATTCATGTCTCTGTGATTCAAATGTGGATGTGTGCTGTAGTGGGGAAAAAAGGCTCCATCACAAAGCAGTTTAATGACGCACGATGAAAGCTCCATGTAATTTTGCATTTTATTTTGGGGTGAAATTGGACATCATGTACAGATGGCTCTGAAAATACTGGCTGTACATTTGAGTTTTGACACGGAGACAAAAAACACAAGCCCTTAGTAAGGAAACCACTTCAGAACAAGATGTGACTGTGGTGAAAACAGGCCATACATCCTCTGCAGAATGGAGCTTAAATCAGATTTCCTTAAATCAGATGTTATTTATTAAAGTACTTACATGTACATATGATCATTTGGCAGTGCAAAGTGACTCACAATCAAACTGATGTAGGTTAAGATCTTGCTAAAGAACCCAGCAGCTTGAATGTAGTGGGATTTGAGTTCACAACTTTCTGATCAGTTTCCTGGAGCCCTAACCTCTCAGCCACCCCTGCCCTATTTTAAAAGTTATTGTCATTGATATTATTTATAGAAAATGTCATTTTACCTAAAAACCTGCCATTGTAGGACTGGGGAATTAATCACACGCTGTCATTATTCAGGGGTGCACAAATTAATAATCTGTTAGCTCGCTCGCCAGGCAAACAGAAGCTCCACCCAATCCTGTGTTTTCGCTAATCACCCTGAGAACACCATCGCCACAGTGAAGCATGGTGGTGGTGGTACCATCACGTTTTCATCAACAAGGACCTGGGAAACTGACCACAGCCCGAAGCATACTGCTGGTTCAAAACCAAGAGCCTGAACCTGTTAGGACGGTCCAGAAAAAAACCCAGACCTCAATCCAGTTGCGAATCTTTAGCAAGACTCTGTAGAAAACAGCTGTTCAAAAATAAAACATTCTCCATCCAGTCTTGACAGAGCTTGAGTCATTTCACCAAGAACAATGTGCCAAAATAAGAGGATCCAGATGTGCAAAGCTGAAATATTGCAGCCAAGGGGGATGAATAATTATGCAGCCAACATATGCCTGCCTTTTACAAATTAACATTTTGTGTCACAATAATCAAACCTGAGGCATATTGTGTAAATCTCATGGTAACAAAACGTGGAAAAGTTTAGGGAGTGGATACTTATGCAATGTATATGACAATACAGCTTTATAAACATATAGAGCTCTGCTCATCAGTTCACATGGTTCACAAAAAAAAAAAAAGGCTGCAGATGAACGATAGCGAGCTTGAGTGCTTTATTTTTAGACCGCACTGTAACAAATAGCTGGTCGGGTTTATAGCTGTGTATAATTTTACCTCCTTTCCCTTGTTAAACAGATATTAAATAATTACATTTGTATTCACTGAATGAGGAGTAGATTTTTATCAGCCTATTAAAAGTGACATTTTGTTGCCGGTATTCCAGACGAACATTGTGATAAAGTATTGTTAAAAAATGTCATTATATTTTTGCCGTTTTGACCAGCACTAATTCTACAACAAATGACGCATTAAGTTAAGAGCTTTTTAAACGACGGAGCTGGCAGCCATGATGTGCTTTTTTATTTTTTTATTTTTTGCACTTCAATTTGCTGTCCAAGGTGCTGTTCATTGTTCATACGTCAGCGCCAGAGTGGACTGTCAAACTTCTCCTCGCACTACCATTTTTTCCATCAGGTTCTCTCACACACTCACACACACACACGCCTGTGTAATTCTCCTCTCTCTTAGCACTCACACTGTGAGAGAGTCTTAATGTCCAGTGAATGTTGTGCAACTCAGCATGGAACAATAGCTCTCAGTCTGAGGGAGGGTTGATACCTTGACATGCCTTTATTGTAGTTATTTGCACACCAGATGTGTCATATTTTCTTCTCAACACTTTGTCTGTCTTGTGCTTTTTGCACAGAAATACTAACCGGTGTTCTAGAGCTCATGACGTCTAAATAAACCGAATCGAAAAGAGTTTGAAATTGCGTTTAAAATAACCATGTTAGGTAGATAAGCTATGAAAGCATCCTCATGGCTCTTGACTGTTAGTCTGAGTGCGTCTGCCAGTAGGTCGGGTAATTTTGGGGCTCTTTCATTCATCCAGTGAAGACTGTCCTGTAATGAAACCACAATAGTGTTCAGGTATCAGGTATAGTGAGGCGGATCGAGGCCACATGTCTGTTAGACTGCCTAAATTAACCTCACCATGATGGTAAACACTCAGATAATTCTGAGATCTGATCATTTTTAGTTCCATCTTGATAGACATCTCTGTGATTTTTTTTCTCAATTAACCGCTGCTACTCTTTTTTTTTTTCCTGTCAATTACGCAAAACTATTTTTGCCATTCACAAAATGGTGACTACTTTTGAAGAACCTCTAAACAATGTTGCTTTGGGTCATCACTTTGTCTATGCACTATTTCACTGGAAGGTAAAAGAAAATAATGTTAACGAAAAGAAATTCTGATTAAACTTGGCCATAGCATAGTTATGACTATAGAGCCTCACTTTATATTCACATACACCACAAAACATTTGGGTGATACTTGACGTTTAAGCTGGGAAATCACCAAACTGTGCTGGACTGCAGCCCTACAAAACCATAGTTAGTCCATAAAAGTTGGACTTGCTATTGCTATTCACAATATATTTACAGACCATGACGCTTATCAATGGCAAGATGAAGCCTGTGTCCAAAGCAAGGAAGATAAACTATACAGCCAAAAGTATGTGAACATCTGACCATCACACCCATATGAGCTTCTTCCCCAAACTGTTGCCACAAAGTTTAAAGCACACAATTGTATAGAATGTCTACAGTTTCCCTTCACTGGAACTACGAGGCTCAAACCTGTTCCAGCATGACAATGCTCCTGTGCACAAAGCGAGCTCCATGAAGACATGGTGTGTGAAGGTTGGAGTAGAAGAACTGGAGTGTCCTGCACAGAGCTCTGACCTCAACCCCACTGAACACCTTTGAGATGAACTGGAACACCGACTGAACCCCAGACCTCCTCGACATCCCAACATCAGCGCCTGACCTCACTAATGCTCTCGTAGCTGAATGAACACAAATCCCCACAGCCACGCTCCAACATCTAGTGGAAAGCTTCCCAGAAGAGTGGAGCTCATTATAACAGCAAACACACGGGGAATAAATCTGGAATGGGATCTTCAACAAGCACATTTGGGTGTGAAGGCCAGGTGTCCACATACTTTTAGCCATATAGTGTACATCCATTTGTTTGACCACATTGCTGCAGCTATCTACTGTGACACAAATTCCATGCTAACAGTGACAGTAACACCTTGAGCTACAGCTTCTATGTGACCGCTGGGAAAATATGAGGACGGGACTTCACGAGTGGATCGTAGCTCAGATGTTCTGCTCATCCTAGTGTAAAAGTGAGCGACATGGGCAGATATTTCTCTCAGTTATTCCCGAGTGTACATGTACAACTTCTTGAGCTTCTTGGGAAAAGTGTTTGCCGCTTGACAGCTCACACTTTGGGTCAATCGATTTCAGAACGTTGCTAAGGTCAGTCCTTTTGCACTGTGCAGAGAGGAACCATGTCTCAAGATAAAGTTGTCACTGCTTCAGTGATATCGTTTTACTGCAGATGTTTTGTGTGAAAATGGCGTGCATTTTGAATTCATTTGAATATGAAGTTTGTGAATAATTGGGGCAGTTTGCGAATAATTGGGGCAGTTTGCGAATAATTGGTGCAGGTTGCGAATAATTGGTGCAGGTTGCGAATAATTGGTGCAGGTTGTGAATAATTGGGGCAGTTTGCGAATGATTGGGGCAGTTTGCGAATGATTGGGGCAGTTTGCGAATAATTGGGGCAGATTGCGAATAAATGGAGCAGTTTACGAATAACTGGTGCAGGTTGTGAATAATTGGGGCAGTTTGCGAATAATTGGGGCAGTTTGTGATTAATTGGGGCAGTTTACGAATAATTGGGGCAGTTTGCGAATAACTGGTGCAGGTTGTGAATAACTGGTGCAGTTTGTGATTAATTGGGGCAGTTTACGAATAATTGGGGCAGTTTGCGAATAATTGGGGCAGTTTGCGAATAATTGGGGCAGTTTGCGAATAATTGGGGCAGTTTGCGAATAACTGGTGCAGGTTGCGAATAATTGGGGCAGTTTGCGAATGATTGGGGCAATTTGTGAATAATTGGGGCAGTTTGTGAATAATTGGGGCAGTTTGTGAATGATTGGGGCAGTTTGCGAATGATTGGGGCAGATTGCGAATAAATGGAGCAGTTTATGAATAACTATTGCAGGCTGTGAATAATTGGGGCAATTTGTGAATAATTGGTGCAGGTTGTGAATAATTGGGGCAATATGTGAATAATTGGGGCAGTTTATGAATAATTGGGGCAGTTTGTGAATAATTGTTGCAGTTTCTAAACATCACTTCTTCTATGTCCAAAATATTCCCACATAATATTCCCAGTGTAAGTTTAGGACCATTTCATCCCCTCTAGCAGTGGAAGGATCATTGCTATCTGCGTCCTTTTGGTGCTAATGTGAAGAGTGTAAAATGTAAAACTTCCAATAAAGTCTTTTATTGTGCAAAAACAATACATAGAATATATCTCAAATACTCTCTATATCCCTGAGCACCACCTTGAAAAACTAATCCTGTCTGAAAAGGGCTTTTTAGTCTTCTAGCCCCTAGGTTATGTTTCTGGTTTTGTCCCTGATTGACCCGAATGAAAATTTTTCATCATAAAAGAAAAAACACATGTCCTACTGATTGTGGTTCTTATAATCAGTGCAGGAAGTGCACGAGCCCACGCCAGCCATATCAACCACACACTAATTGCACGGAGGTTTAGTGAAATAACAAAAATAACTTAAAGTCGCTCTCCATTTCAGCAGGTCGAATTTCACAAGCTCTCTGCAAGCTAATAAAGTTCTGAGGAAATATCTAAGCTCGGAGTCTGCGTTGATTTGCTTATGAGAAAAGGTTAATTCTCCGAGACTGACACAGAAATATGAATATGTAGGCTGCCGTCGGACCCCGAGGTTATGTTTGCTCATTGTGTGTGAAGAAAACAACCGAGCTGAATTATAACCACGGCTTGTTTTATATTTTAATATGCACAGCGTTAAAATGTGACGGATGGAAGGAAAAAAAATGAAGGGGCGGACATCTGAGTGACAGCTTAATCAAATGCGAACAGATCCATCAGACGGGAATATCGCAGGTCAGCCGTCTCTCTGGAAAGTTCTTCGAAGTTCTTGCTGTGTTTCAGCATTTATGCAGCATAATTATGTGTGCTTTAATTACACACACACAGCGTGCATCACCCCCGGGCGCATTGTTAAAGCACCAGCGCATCTGTCATTGTTTACGCCCCACATGGCAATGAGCCGAGCGCTTTCCGCTTTCCTCACTCTGAATGTGATGGAAATGCCAGATGTTATCGCTTAAGCGCGCGCGTTCGTTTTAACGGCGGAAACGTGATTTTCGGCTCAATTATGATTCACGCTCTGGCTGTCGTTTTTCGCCCGGTTCCCAAAGCTGCAGCCAAAATCGTTCTCCAAAGTGCTCCACAATTCATTTTGCAAGAGAGAACACTCAGTCGCTCAACAGCATTGAAGAAAATCGTGGAAAGGTAGTGTGCCGAATTACAGTGTCATTTAGAGTGACATCCTACAAACCACATTACAGCAGAGAGCTGCAGAGTGTGACATGGCTCGTTTGTCTGAGTAACTGCTACAATCTGACGCTGGGAGCCGATAATAATCTGTGTGAAGAGTGTAACGAGTGTGTGTGTGTGGGCACAGTGCCAGTAACACGCTTGGGCAGGCCTAAGGCCTACTCACTTTTCCTTGTTATGTAGCTCAGGTAGCTGCACTTTTTTAGTGATATAACTGCATTTTGAGCATCTACGAGTCTCTTCTTCGATTCCTCACATGAGGAGCGTCAAGAGAAAGACCATCTCAGAGACATGTTTGCGTGGTGAGACCTTAAGTGAGCGTCGACTCAATCAGCCATGAGCTTTTTTTTAAATTTTAGTTTTAAGAATTTTCCCATTCTAATCACACTGCCAGTGTCATTTGGTCCAGCTATAATGATAACACAGTTATGGGGTGGGAGAAGAATCAATATGTGTTTAGCAAATGCACTTATCCTGAGTAGCCTCCATCATAAACAAGTCTAAGGCTACTCTCAAGCTCCGACCCTGTTCGAGAAAAGTTAGAAAAGGGAGAAAATCATTCACGTCAAGGGATTGTTTTTTTTCTTGATGAACAGCTAGGTCCTCTGTCTTCATTTTAAGACAACTCAGCTGTTCAGACAGCCAGAGGAAACTCATTCCACCACCTTAAGAGTCTTGATGCATGTTTTCAGTTTGAAGGATGGTGGGTCAAGTCCAAGACCAGGATTAGCTGAGATTGAGTCAAGATCGAGTCCAAATGAATGCAAGACCGAGTCAAGATCAAGACAGGAAATCATCAATCCTTTCCGAGGCCAAGTTTACTTCAGCTGGTTGGCTTCGTTCATGCATTTCACCAAACATTAGGCAGTTTACTAAAACAGGGAATTACTTCTTGTCAAACTGTGTGCTTGTGGAAAGGAAAGAAAACACAGACATTATTGTTTACAAACTCTTCATATTTAGTGAGACCAACACCCAAGCCCGAGACAAGTCCAAGCCCAAATCCAAATAACTCTGAGACAAGTCCAAGCCCAAATCCAAATAACTCTGAGACAAGTCCAAGTGAAAACAGAAAACATCTCGACACTGGACTCAAGTCCTATAGCACTAGAATGCACAGCTGCACAGTCATAATGTTTTAGCTTATGATTTTAAATAGTACACAGTTGTTTGGAAGGATTTCTATGGAGTTTTTTTTTACATGTAGTCAAAAATACACATGGTACATCAAGAAGTAGAAAGCCCGAGTGTGTATTACTGTAAATAAAAATGCTCCAGTTATAGTAAAGTTTTTTAGTAAATGCTAAAGTTATAGTAAAGTTAAATAGTAAATTCAAATGTATAGCACCTTTAACTATAGAGATTGTCACAAAGCAAATTTAATGAAACCCAGTTATAGATTTAGATCCCTAATGAACAATCCAGATGTGACAGTGGTGAGGGAAAATCCCCTGAAACACATGAGTAAGAAACCTTGAGACTGAAAATGGAGCCCGTCCTCTTCTGGGTGACGGATAGTGAGATTATAAATCATTCCAGTGTGCAGGTGTAGAGGAGAAAAGATAAACAGTGCTGAGTGTGCTGCAGATTGGGAATAAGAGTCCTGGAGTCCTGGGATGAGCAGCAGGACAGTGTTTATGATTACAGCAGCAGCTCTTAGCTACACATCTACACCATCCAGCTGAAATGAATTAACAGTATGAGAAGTATGAATGCACAGATTCAATACTAAAGGAGATCATGAGATGAGATCAGACGTGATCCTTTCTACCTGCCAAGATGACGTGTCAGGTTCAGTTACTGTGAGAAGGTCACTATCAGATACTCAGAGCTGTGATATAGCAATCATATCAAATATGAAAACTGTACATGCCTAACAGCAGCACATCCACCTGCGAAATCCATAACGCTCTCTCTTCTCCTCTTCTATGCCACGGCTGACCTTTTTGTCTCCAGCTGTTCTCCGCTCATATCTATCATCACACCCAGATTAGGAGGCACTTTGGTTTGACAGACAGACTCTATCCCGAGTCCATTAAGCTCTAATCATTTAGTTGTTCCATTTCTTTCAGATATAGTACTCGATATCAGGCGCAGTAAAGGTATACGTTTATTCAAGGACCTGCTCATTGATAAAATATTCTCTACATTCCAAAAACTGCCCTAGAAATTTATTCTATCACTCTGAATCCTACAGGTATGTAGTTTTTTAGGGGGAAAAAAATCATGTTTTCCAATGAGCCATTTGTCACATCCATCTAAGAATGGCATGAAGAGCAAAGTGCAAAGGCAAATTTATTCTTTAATATACCACAGCCCTGTCGAATTCTCAATTCTGATTGGTCAGAAGGTGTTGATGAATTTTCTATCACAGCAGCTCTGACAGTAGTGCAGCTCCAAATCACAGGTTTATATTAATACGCACGTACTATAGAAATCGTTTCTATGGTAACAGCTCATTCACAGAAACTTGTACAGCAGACACACAAGTCGTTGATGTGGTGAAGTTTTCTGTAAGGAGATGTTTATTTAACATTTATGGAAGGAGTCTCCAGTGCCAGCGCTTTATAACAGTCAAAGGACAGAGGAATTTGCGCTTTGCAGTTTCTCCGTAAAATGACAAAGAGCGTTTTTTTATCTTATCAACTTCAAGAGAGAGGGAAAAAAAAAGAGGCTGGTGATGGAACGACTGTTTATAGCTGCTATAACATAAGTGAGAACAGGAACTAACTTGTCTCAGCGACATTCCACAACATTAAATATAACTATAAACGAATAAAAGTACGATATTTCAGGCTTTAATTAATTTAAAGTAGTGATCGTTGACAAATCACACCACATGGCCTGTTTTGGTTTAAAATACTCCACGGATTAACCTTTTCTAAATTAATCTAAATCTTCTGGATGCTTCCATCAGTTAATCCATCTGTGGCCCAGAGATTGGTAGCTCATTAACATTCGAGCGCTGTCTTACATTTTAAGGAAACCTCTTGACCCAGACCTAGCTACCAATCCGGGATGGTGAAGGCTAACGTGCTTCCTCCAAGACACGTGACGCCAGCTAATAGCAATCTTTTCAAACTTCTGCTCATTCTGCTTCACGGGGCAGCGTAACACACTCAGAGGAAAGCGCTGTCTGCCCTCTTCCACATACCTGAGCTCACAGACGCCCATGATTGGCTAGTGTCACTGTGACTGACAGGGGAGAGAGACTCTCGTGATCTCTTTTCTGTTGCGCCACTCGAACAGACACACACAGTCTGTCTTTAATTAGAAAAAAAAGGGTCTCTTTCTTATTAAAAGAAATTTCATGAATTTTTTTGCAATATGGAACGCGTTAATAATTTCACTAACCTTGTACTGAACCCGATATAGAAGCAGCTCACTGTGTAAACACTGTGTGTTATTAATCAGTACATTTTCACTTTATGACTTGTTCTGTTCATTTTCTTTTATTGCTCCGTTTAATTATTTATTAACTAATAACTACTGGAATACGATTAGAGCTCTCTCTGTGGTACATCTATACAAAAGGATGTCTTTCTAAGACTTGAACTATTTTCTCTTTTTCAATTTTGCAGTGTGTGTGTGTGTGTGTGTGTGTGTGTGTGTGTGTGAGAGAGAGAGAGAGAGAGAATCAGTACCAATCTAATGAACAGACATTAGGTATAATAAATGTGTGTGTGTGTGTGTGTGTGTGTGTGTGCGTGCGTGTGTGCGTGTGTGTGTGTGTACATGTGTGTGTGTTTGATTCAGATCAGCTCACCCTGCAGTCGCCCTGGACTTAATGAAGCCCTTCAAACACAAGCATCACAATAGATCTCTTCTTTTTACCAGCTAAAGCAGGAATGATCTGATGCTCGACTATGATTAAAAAAAATTCACTTTAAAAAGTCGACGACTTCTTTTGTCTTGTCTTAAAAACCCCATCATCGCTTTTAATGTCATGAAACCGTTCCGCTTGCTTCTTCTTCAGCTTTCTCTCGGCCCCTGTTTTTTAATCTCACTTGTGTGTAGTTTGTCTCCCCTGTGTCTTGTTCTATCGGTGCTCTAATATGTGTATTTTGGATGTACCATTATTAAAATTTTATGTTTCAGTGATTCCCGAACACTATCACAGTTCAGAGGTGTTCAAATGCAGTACAATCCGTGCTGGTCTCGGGTGTGTTTTACCCACAGCCATTTGCCAACGATAATAATGTTTAATTTGCTAATGAATGATATGTCACACATTTTAAAGGTTTATAGTTAAGATTATATAATAAATCACCCCTCTCTTTCTCTCTCTCTCTCTCTCTCTCTCTCTCAAAAACACAGCTTGTCATTTTCCCGAGAAACCGCAAAGCATAAACTCCTCTGTTTCCCCGTGACTGGTACAAAATGCTAACACTGGAGACTCCTTCCATGAATGTTAAATAAATGTCTCCTTACAGAAAACTTCACCATATCAACATCATTATGTTTTGTATGAGAAACAACACAACCTGTCGTTCATGTTACAGACGAAACTACTGTAACATGAGCGACAGATTGTGTTGTTTGTTGTGTCCCGGCTGTTACTCATAGCTTTACTCTTAGCTGCATATCCGACGAGAAACACCAATGGACTGACTTTCCGAAACTTTTCATTTAAACGTAATGTGCTCAATGCTGCGTCTATAGCTCACGCTACTCGTTCTCAATCTCACCGCCTGCCTCACTACACACATCAGCCTCTCTTTTAGACGATATTTACACATTCGCATTACGTTAGCTACTCACTTTTTAGCGTAGTAAGTTACCAGGCGGCCAAAACATTTGACTGGGCAGCACACTGGAGATTTGACTTTCCAATACATTTATAGCTTGTCCGCTCCCTGCAGTCAGAGGTGTGGCTACAGGACAGGCGAGGGAACTGGCCTTTGAGTTTTGAGTGATCCCCCCTGAAGGCTGACACTACATCAGTGAACAATCTCAAAGAGCTCAAATCACAAAACTCCCCCAAAAACCTCTGACAGGTAATGTACGATGCTACACCAGGAACCAGGAAGAGTACTCGCCTGTCTGGAAAGGAAAAAAAAAGAGGAAGAAGAAGAGAAAAACACGAAGCCGAACTGTGGCAAGTGGTGGAGATAACCTGTCTCTCTCTCTCTCTCTCTCTCACAAACACACACACACACACACACACACACACACACTCTGTCTCTCACTATCTTCCTGTCTCTCTTTCCCCTGGTTCACTTTATCTGGTTCCTAATTATACATCCTCGTTTGGTCTTTATTGAGTTTCTATACAACCACAACAGCTGTCTTTTAAAAGGTGTGTCTTAAAAAAAAAAACAACCAAAATACAGACAAGAACAACAGGCAAAGTGGTCTTTTTGTTGTCTTTTAAACAGATCTGTCTCCACAATGAGATTCCTCTGCTTTTTATTCCCCGAACAATTCTAATTCCTTAGATAGAGTTTGTATTAATCACTAGAGGAACAGAGGATTTGTAAGTGAGTAGTAGAACGTGTCAGGCTCGAATGACGTTTTTACAGTGGTGAGGGTATTATACAGTGTGAACAGTGTAGGTTTATGGGTTCGGCTAGTGAAAATATTTCACACACACACACACACACACACACACAGGTTGTAAAAATGGTAGGAATTTATTGAAAGCAGTGATGTGTTTTAATTTGATGTATCACAATGTAATTATCCCATTCTGAAACCAAAATTATTATCAGTTAAACGCGACCGTTTTCAAAACATTCCTCCCCTATCAGCGTTCAGTTGTTGCCTTATTTTGGGTAAGTTTGTGGTGCAGAAATATGAGCATTTTTTTATTTTCTTCTCAAGCAGCACTGTTAGTGAAGAAGGATGGTCATGAACCTGAGATTTAACACTCGAATCTTTACGCTACCCAAAATACTCCCACACAGCTATTTAAATCTGATCAAATTTGGTTATAGTCGTCCGCCTCTGCCATTTCTGCTACTAAAATATAGTATGCTGACATCACAGAAAGGACACGCAGACTGAGTATAATTCAAGTCACAGTTAAGGTAGAATACTGTGGTAACATTACTGTTACCACAACCGAAGTTGATTATTTTACTATAAAAGCACATCCTCAAGTTCTTTACTCCTCTTATACAACAGCTGTTTACCAACAATCGCAATTTATTATTTATTAAAGAATAATAAAGCCCACAGACAGAAAAATTCACCATACCAGCGGTTTGTTTATGTGGATCGTCCAACCTGTATATGAGCTATTACTGTAGAAACGATAACGTATTAGAACGAGTGCACTAATATAAACCTGCGATTTGGAGCTGCAGTACTGTGCTGTTTTGTAAGGAATAACATACGACAGGTCGCGCCGTTATATGAAAATAACGCATGCTGGGGTGGTGTGATGCAGCACGACGCGCAAGTGGAGTGCCGCTACCCCCAAACTGCATTATTTCCGTATAACACGACAATGTGGAGTGTGTTATTCAGCTAAACCCACAGCGATTTGGCAATAATTACAATGTTTATTTTATTAGTGTAGGAAATGTTGCACATTTTAATGGTTTATAGTTAGATTTAATGTTGTGGATGCATAAACTGCTATAAACAGTCATTCCCTCACCAGCCTCCCTCTCTCTATCTCTCTCTCTCTCTCTCTCTTTCTCTATCTCTCTCTCTCTCTCTCAAAATTTTTAAGCAGAGACTCCTTCCATAAATGTTAAATAAAAAATGTCACCACATCAACGTTTATATGTTTTACTTTGTTAAACAACATTGTATAAATCCGTTTATTGTTAGTCTTAGATTATGTGGCTCGTCTGCCGTACAAGTCCCTGTGTATGAACTGTTGCTATAGAAACAATAATGTCGTAGAAGGAGCGCATTAATATAAAAATGTCATCCATGTTACTACAACTACTTCCCAGGCCGTGCTGTTATACGAAAATAATGCACACACCTCCTGACCAATCAGATTCGAGCATTCAACCGTGCTGTGCTGTAAATAAAATGAATCACCTTCTGACCAATCAGAATTGAGAATTCAGCATTCTGGGTTTTCCTAGCAAGGCACACTAAGCCTACTTATTACGAGCATGACGTGAAGCGTAACGTGATGCGTTTGGTTTGTACGACTATTAAATTCTACTGAGAAATTTTCAGTCCACTACAAATGCTGTTTAAGGAGCATAGATGCTTTTTAAATCAATATTTTAACATAGAGTGTGTTAATGGATGGGACTCGGTCTATCTTTATGTCTTTGTTAGCTAATTAATTCATCAGCCCTCAACAGCCTTCAGTCTCTCTGTCTTTTTTTTGTGTGTGTTTTTTTTTTAAATTAGACCCATTGTCCTTGGATTTCTGGTTTTAAAGACTGCAGTGAGGAAAGCGTTCAGGACTGAATCTTTTGTCCCTTTAAACACTCTTCTCAGTTAAGCTGTGTGTACAATACAGCATTTTTTTTAAACCTGATCTTTAGGACTAATACTTGGGCACTTGAATGCTAGAGAATCTGTTTGTTATGCACATGGCTCACGTTTAGCCGCAGCCTTTACGTAAACGACCCATGAGTTACTCTGCCACGTGACTTTCTTTCTCTTTCCCTGCCTTACTGATTTCAGTCGATCTCTGCTGCTTTCCTCCTGTTGATACGACTCGTGAGCTCGACTGCTCTCTCTATCCTCTCTCCACGCTCCTCTCTCTGTGAGGATGGAGAGGAAAACAGAGATAAATGCGCTGTCACCCACAAGTCACGCACAGCGAGGGTTAAATGAGGGAGAGAGGAGCACTCAGATGAAGGCCTTCACTCTTCTTTCAGATAGATGTGGACGAGCCGGAGGAAAAAATACGGCGTGCATACAGAGAGCTAGACTAGCGTGTATATGAGTAGACAGAACGCTTTCTGTTGGATGGTAAATGATAGTTAAAGTGTAAAATGTCGGCTTTAACTCGAGGCTGTTTACATTTATACCGGATAAATCGTATTGAAATAACTCCTTTTACACAGTCATTCAGGAGAATGTCGATTCACGTCTGGAATCATTACAACATAACACTAATACATAATACTTCCAAGGAATTTTCACTCATATAAACATTTCATGTACATATCATGTATTAGGAATAATTCTGAAAGGCTTAGGATTTAAGGGTTCGACAATCAACTAAGCAGGAAAGATACGAATAACGAGACTATAAGAAGAACGTTCTTTTATACGGATAACTTCGCCTCCTGGGAAATGACGCTTTTCTCTTCTCCGATTATAGCCACGCCCCTGTGATAGGACTTAGTGATTGCATTTCAGTGTGGCATGACTGTAACGCACTGATGAACGTGAAATGCAATGCAACACGCTTTGCTGAGACAAATCAGCATTTTTTTCCCCTCCTAATTTCTCCCTAGTTTGGTCATGCCAGTTCCCACCCACTAGCTAACTATCACATGACAGCTACCAACCGGGGGAGAGTGAAGGCTAACACGTACTTCCTCCGAGACACGTGAGACACGTTCATGCAGTGCAGCGTAACAGAATCAGAATCACCTTTATTGCCAAGTACCGTGGGTTTACACGTGCAAGGAATTTGTCTTGGTGTACTGGTGCTTAGTGTAACAGTAAAATACAAGAAATAAAAAGAATATTAATAAGGTAAACAACTATGAGCATAAATATAGAAATATAAAAATGTAAGAAAATAAAATAAAAATAGAGACATTAGCTGTACATTAGTGCAGGATGTGCAAAAGTGCACCAGTGCAAATGCTCACACGGAGGAAAGCGATATCCGCCCTCTTCCACTTCCACTTCCATGAGCTCGCAGACGCCCACGAATGGCTCGTGTCCATGTGATTGACAGGGGAGAGAGATTATGCCCCGCCCACCCAGAGAGCACGGCTAATTTTGTGCTCTAGACTCCGGATTAGATGGCTAAGGTATCATCAGGATTCGAACTCGGAATTTAATTCATAAAGATTCAGTCCTCTGCTTATTGTTTTTCACTGTTTTGCTTTTCAGCACAGAACATTTCGTACATGTCACAAATTATACCTTTTGTGTGTTGCATTTCACGTTTTTTTTTTTTTTCCACTGGTGTGATTGCTTGTTTTTTGCTGTGGCACTGAATATCTGCCATCCATCTGAAATTTTATCAGTGTATTCGACTCTGACTTTCTTGCACGCTGTTCCCGTGGCTGTATATCAGACGTAGAGCACGGCGCATGGTGTACAAGGCGACTACGTTTAACCCTATAACCCGCGTTAATAATTAAAGTGTGAATGAGGAAATGGGAAAGGTGTCGAGGTTTATCGAGGTCTGTTTATTCGGCGAGAATTTGGCCCTGGGTCAAATCTAATTAATGACCCCTGCTGTATGTTACTGAACAACCCGATTTGTATGCGTATTTCTCAGCTCTATGTTTACCTAAGGGTCGAGTGACCACTTACAGAATGTGAACAGTGTAACCAGTGAATAAAAACCCTAGGACATCGAACGCTTCTGCCTTAAACTTTGAGGTGTTTGATATCCTCAGTGTGGCATTTGCACTCTTTCTTAGGTACACCTTTTGAGTAGCTAATGAACGGACAGCTGGGTGTACATCTCAGCTCAGCTGCGCGTATGTTATTTGCATTTAGGATCAAGGGACTTTCCAGGCATTGATGGAATATTCGGAGATGTTCACAGAGCTCTATCACACGCTTGGGCACTCGCGCCTCACACTCAGATAATAGATTGACTCAGCACGCTGCCTCGCCTCGAAATTCCTTGCTGTGGTATCAAGCTGCATGTGTAACAACATCTGTTTTTAACCGGCTTTATGCGGAGAGAAGGACATTAACGCTTTCCGACTAACTGTGTCGCGACTTGTCTTCGCGACTTCTCAGCTGATTGGCTGCCATCCATCCAGCATGAATTTGAGCGAGTAATGACGATGCGTTAGGATTTTGAACGATTTTATAGGAAAATAATAAGAAAGAGTAGAAATCCTGCTAATCCTGTCATTATCCCTTTACTTTAACATTTGAACCTTTCCTGTTACTTAAATTCTTTAATTTGTAGTTATCAGATTATTTTTCTAGATACTTATTATGCGTAAAGAATAAAAGTTGAATTCTGGATTGTGATTGATCAGGAGATGTTGATTAATTTTCTATAGCAGCAGCTCTGATAGTAGCGCAGCTACAAATCACAGGTTTATATTAATATTAATGCGCTTGTTCTAATGCGTTACCGTTTCTATAGTAACAGCTCGTGTGCAGCAGACACTCCGCCTTAAAAACAACATACTAACAATGTGTGTAATCGTTGATATGGTGAAGTTTTCTGTTAGAAGACGTTTTTGGAACGTTTATGGAAGGAGTCTCCAGTGTCAGAGCTTTGTAACAGTCAGAGGTAAAGCTGTGACTTGAAGTTTTCAGGACAGAGGAGTTTACGCTTTGTGTTTTTCAGTAACACGACAAGCTGCAGAGTTTTTTTTTTTTTACCTCGTAAGAGACAGAATAAAGAGAGGCTGGTGAGAGAACAACTGTTTATAGCTGCTATAATGTAAGCGAGAACAGGAACTAACTTTAACGTAACTATAAATGGATAAAAAGTATGACTGATTTTTTTAATAAATAAAAAAAAATGTAACTGTTGTAAAATTACCGTGCTTTAGGAATAAAGAATAAAACACTTCATGGCATGATGTTACAGGGAAATAGTCAAGTTTTTGCGGTGGCAACAGTAACTCGGCTTGTTGATTATTTTTCTATAACAGCACACCATGGAGTGTTTTCTTCCTCACTTTATTAGATAAAGAGAAAGGGCGCGTTGTTGTGTTTGCGGCTGTTCTGTGTATGATCCGAGCGCTGTTACACTGCAACTCATTATGAGCCTTGTTGCCCAGAGAAACACCGAGTCCCCTTTAAACTCTCGTCTAATGACTGGCACGACTCATCTGAGGGGATTCGAATGACTCATCTGAGATCGAGGCTTGGATTTCTCTAGCTGCTTTGCGACAGCGCCTGCTATAAAAATGCTATAGAAATGAAACGGAGTAGAATAGAATTGATGCTGCTGGCATTGAGCGCACGGCTGAAGAGCGCACGTTTCTCTTCCAGCCTCCTCGTACCGCAGCTCCAGATCAATGCACCAGAAGTTTCTCTTGCTTCCTAAACGAGTGATGGATGGTAGGGACTTAAAGTCGGCTCGAGCCTCTGAGCTGAGCGTAATCGATCCGCTCATATCCGTCTCGTCTCGTACGCCCTGCAGTCCTGACCGGTGACTAAAGCACACGTTACACCTTTATTATCTCTCCATCTCACGGTTTCATTCTGGACGAGTTGATTAAA